>NW_026652289.1:68322836-68389701 GCF_009828535.3 Hylobates moloch
GTGTGTGAGGTGTGCCTGTGTGCTGTGTGTGTGTGAGGTGTGCATGTGTGCCGTGGTGTGAGGTGTGCATCTGTGGTGTGTGTGAGCATGGTATATGTGAGTGTAGTGTACGTATGTGTGGTACATGTGAGCATACGGTGTGCATGTGTGGTATATGTATGTGTGTATGTGTGGTGTGTGTGTGCCTGTGTTACCATTTAAGATGGTAGCAGCTATTGGCATTAAAAAGGACCTGCTATTCTGAGCTCTGGCTGTGACAGTAAGCTGTGCCCACAGCAGCTGTTAGCAATCAGAGTGCGTTTCCATCCGATGTGAAATGTGCTGCCACCACTTGTGAAATGGATTTCAAAACCTTGCCGTATTGAAGTACCAAAGTGTGTGAATGGTATACTTTTACTGCAAATTAGAAAGATTCACTTACTGCAGTGATAATGTCACACTCACTCACTCAAGCTATCTTAAATGACAGAGACACACACTGCCAAACAGTGGATAGCTGATAGCAGTATTTTCAGGACAGTCATAGAATGTCATCTGAAATGTTTGTCTCTGCAGGCAAAAGAAGCACCTTGGACTACAGGAGCAGAAACTGAAAATGGAATAGGAAGGACAGTGGTGCGGGCCTCATTTTGATAACTTTACATGGCTGTTGTGTTCTTACTTTGCCTCTAGTGCATGACTTACATAAGAATAAGTGGCTTCAAGATAAACACACAGGCTATACATTTCGTTTTCTTGGGGAAAAAATGACATTTATGAGGTGTTATAGTGTGTGCATTGATGGTCAGATGTCAGACCTTCTTAAAATAAATCTGACCATCTCTTAGCTTGGTCCAGAGCATTTCTTCTCCTTATGTCTCACAACTACTTAAATCCCCAAGGCTCTGCTGCCTCTTTCTGTATTTCCCTTTCCTACTAAGAAATAGCCACCAGCTCCTGCTGCTTCCCCTTTGGGAATAGGCACAGAAATAACTGTGCTTCAGCTATCCACAAATATTGCTATCCATTCTCCATATCCAGGTTGAGCTTATATGTTGTAATTAAGAATGGAAAGGTTTCTTTAATCAGCAAGTTTAAAGACCATGCATTTAGAGAAAGTCAGAAACAAGTCCTCGGGTTGTTTGGTCATTAGTATGCCTGGCTGAACTGGTTGTCTTAGAAAAGCATTACAAAAGAGAATTTTTTGACATACCATTGAGCCACAATTCAGAAATACATTTGTGATGTATTTGAAAGGCTTAGAACTTGCCATATTTTTTGTTTAGATGTTAATGACCATGTCCTGGAAATTGGAGGTGAAGGAACTAGTTGAATTTCTAGGAGTTGGTCACTAATTCTTCAAGATCTTACAATGTTAAAGTGGTTAATAAGTTATTTCCAGTCTTTTACCATGAATCCAGTTTATTTAGTTGGGGAATATTTCTTGAGTGACATCTATGCAATGAGCAGTAGCAGATCTTCAGAATGCCATCAGAGCTCATGGAAAGAAATGATGGGTTCCTTTACCTGGTAAGCTTTTATGACTTAATCTGGATTGTTATTTTGACCCATTTCTGCACATCTTACTTCATGCAGCTGGGTTTTGTGACCGCACAGTTATGGGGGGGGGGTCATGGAAATTGTGCAGGTGGAATTAGTAATCAATGGTTGTTAAGAATTTGTGGGGTTATGTGAAATTTGGTGTGAAGATAAGACAGCTGGAAAGTGGAGTGGTTTTCTCATAGGCTTAGGTGTGAGAATGTTGGGGGTAATTGGGTAAAGTAAGATTGTTTCATAAAACGCAGTAAGTGTAATTCTGATGTTTTTGGTTGAGCAGAAACTAGATCACCAGATTTGGTTTGGTTCTAAAGATGTTCTTTTCTGTTGTGAAAAACAGACCCTGAGCAATGAAAGCAAAGAGTTGACCCCAGTGCTCTCAGCTGTAAGGAAGATTTCACCTAAATGTGCGTAATTGTTCCTGTTAAGGAGAAAAAAAGGAATTGGTATCTAGAGTGAGGTTGATCGCAAGAAAAGATGTATGCAGTTCTGTGAGTCAGATGACTTTTTTTGTCTAGTATTATCCAGAATTATGTAAGGGACACCATTGTTGGAAACAACGTTATTAGGAATTTCCCTTGAGCACTGTCTAATCACTTAGCAAAATAAATGGGTTCTCTTTCCTGCTGATAAGAAATGACATTTAACCGACCCCGAGAGATTCTAGAGAAAGAGGACTTTTGTTAAATGTTACTGATCCCAGGGTCCTAGAAAATCTTCAAGGACTTTATATTTTAAAATGTAGTTAATTCTAGAATCTTAGAGGGACCTTATGCCAACTGAGAACCATTGGTTAAATAGCCAGTTACCTTTATCTTAGCCCTTGATATCACATAACCCCACAAATCCTTAACAACAAATACGTTCTGTTGTTTGCAAAGGCAAAAGAGAGGAAAAACAAAAAAGAAAAAAAAGGATTGTATTGCTGATCATGGTGGCATCATTTATTGGGTGAGAACTTACTTAGTATATGACCCACTAGATGAGTAGGATGAAGTATTAGGAAGCTTATTCTCTTGCTGTTCAGGTCTTTCACTCAAGGTTTAAATTAGTTACCAGGTAGATACCAAAAAAGGTAAAGAGTCAGTTGCCTTAAAGTTAAACAGTTTGTGCATTACTATGTGATAGGAGAATTCTAGAGAGAACTGGATCTAAAAATCAAAGCCACCCACTGTTCTTCTATATGAAAAATCTGTTTCCTCTCTGATTTGACAGAATTTCCCTGTCTAGGGATAAACGTGCTCATTTGGATTTGGCTTTTAGCAGAGATACATATGCATCAGGGAATGTGAGTCAGTTTCTCTAGAAAGCTTAATCTAGTAGGGATGGAAACATATTACAAAGGATTAATATTCAGTTCCCATTGTCAGAACCACCTGCATATTCACAGAAAGCCATATGAGAAGATGTGCCTGGCTTCCTTATTCTTCAGAGATTTCCTGCACACACAGCTCAGCTTTCTCTGAATTCAGATGGGGGGCATTCTGGCCCAGCATTTTAACTCTTACACACCTAAGTCTTTAAAAGACTGAAGAAAAATCGTCAAAGTTCCAAAACTTCAATTTTGTCTTATTTTAAATTTAGTTCACAAATGTTTGATCTCTTGATGGTTTGAGGTGTGTGTGTGTGTGTGTGTGTGTGTGTGTGCATTTGGTAGGTATACTTAACACTTTTTATTGAAAAATGGTTTTTTTAAAGCCATTAAGTTTTCCGGAGAAATTACAATCCAGTTGAAGTTTTTGAGAAGTGGCTTATTTAGTAAGGTGCAGAACATTTTTTTTAATGGCTATAATTTGATAGAGTCATTTGAGTCAGATGTCAACTTAATAAGGCTGGGATGTCAGAGGGTGACATATATGTTTATTATGTTAACAAGTGGGAATCGTGCCATTTCCATGATGCCCCGGCAAGACTGTACAAGCCCTAGATAAAGCTAGGTCAAGGACTTTGCATAGAGAGGCGACTTCTCCATATAAGTGCTCTTTTTCTTCTAAGTTGTGAATAAGATAGTAACATCTGGACCCATCAGTCCCTCGGGAAAGCATCTTGGAAACCAATGATTAAAAAAAATTTAAGTAAGTCTAGCTAGCAGATGAGAATTATGGTACTGTGTAATTTTTATTCTCCTTGTGGCATAGCTGGATATGGGTAATAGGACACAGCGTCACAATCTTTGCCAAGAATGATATGGCAAGCTTCCTGAAGCTTCTCATTTATATAGGTTTTTCATCTTCAAAGAGTTTTGTGAGCACTCATTTACCACCACCTGCCTGGGAGGTAAGAATTATTTCCATTTTATGGATGGAGGAAGTGGAGGTGTAAGTAAGTGACTTGCTTGAGGCCACCCAGGGAGTTCAGTCTCAGAGGGAGACCTGGAAGGGCCAACTCCACCTCTTAGCTGAACTCACTCCCAGTGCTTTCTTTTTGGTGTCATGTCCTCCTAAGAGCCCCAGATCAGTGATGGCATAAATCTAAACACATCAAATAATCCTGAATAGGAAAGAGACACCAAGTCTATCTTTTTTGTGGCTATTTCTACATCAAAACCCTGGGAAATCTGGACATAGAGAAGAAGCCATTTAACCCTCTTGAGGCTCATTTTCCGTATCTGTAAAATGGGGATGATAATACCTGTCTGCCTCCTTTAGGGATGTTGAAAGCACCAAAATCAAAGCAAGCTAACAAGGATAAAAACTTCTTTGAAAACTATATAGAATTCTGCAAAAACTCAGGCATTACTATTGTTGCCAAAAATGACTGCGAGACTGCTTACTGAAGGAGTAGAGCTTTCTAATTGGAGATCTAATTGTTTTGGTGATGTTCAGCAAGGACGAAATACTGTCGTGAAAGAATCCAAAATCAAGAAAAGAAAATAATATACTAGGGAAACATATTAGTGTTATATTTCAAATATACTTAGCAGACCAGGTGGCCAAACAAGTTCATCGTTAGTTTGCAGAGGATGCAGCTATAACTCGGCTCTCCTCATCCCTGATGGCCATTGAACATGCCTGTGCTATGGAACACACCCATACTCTATTCCAAGCCACAGGTCCAGGTCGATGGTCTGTTCCCCTTCCACCTGGAGATGTAATGAGAGCTCTCTGCAAACCCTTATGGGGTCCTGGGGCCTCCCACGGCAGTAGAGAGAAAGCATGTTGCTCGCTGAACTGTCCACTCCTAGCACTATAAAGAAGGGGCACTACCCCTGGAAGGAGGGTTTGAAAAAAGGGAGCTTGTCTGGGCAGACAGATTGAAGAAAGGTTTCCTCTCTCCAGGCTGTTGCAGTCACTCTGCAGCAAGGCTCACAGCCAGGTGCATTTCAGCCTCTACTTTTGACCCCTCAGCTAGGCCGCACTGGGCAGAGCACAACCTGCATGACCATCTTTAGAAGCCCTGAAACAAGGGGGCCACAAAATTCTAGAAGCCTGGCGCTCCTGAAGTCCCTCCAGGGAATAAGGTGAAGACTCTGCAGCTCTCCCCCAGCTAACCTTGACACGCAAGCCAGGCCGCCATTCAGGCAGCTGCAGAAGCCTTTAATACCCTGGCAGTTTTAAACAGGGGATAAAATAAAGTGACTAATCCATAAAGGACTCAAGCCATTTTACTGAAAATAAAATCAAATGCCTTAGGGTTTTTCTTTTTAATCTTTATTGGTTTTTCTGCTTAGAAAAGTAATACATGCTGGTTGTAAAAAATTCAAACATTAGAGAAATATGTAACAAACATAGCAAGTGAAAAGTCCTCCATATTCTCTGCACTTCAGAAAAAAACACCATCAACAGATCTGTGTAAAAGATAGGCTTTTTAAAGCACTAGTTTTTGACCATTTTTGCAAGACACACAAAATTGGTTGACATTCATAAGCATGACAGACATGTTCTCATAGGTGTACCCAAGGTTCGGCCATTGGCCGTTTCCTGGCAAGCCAGCAGTAACCCCACCCCATTCAGTCCAATTCAAGACAATATTTGGTTGTGCAATTGAGCTAGCATGAACGATATTATTGGGGTAACCTTGGGTCTATATTAGTTTAGTTTTTATGTGAACCAACAAAAAACTTTAATTTTGTAAAACTTTTATTAGTAACCAATTCCCTGTGACACTCCTGCAACTTATTGCAACATACCACTGTGTTGTGGCAAACAGTTAAGCAGCAATGTTGTGAAGGATTGCTGTGGTAGCTGGTAGGAACTGCTTGTCATATTATTTGGAGGATAAGCAGCTTTTCTCTATCCCCACCTCGGAAAGAGCTTAAAGTCTGGAGGAAAGAATTTCATTTCACTATAAGGCAGGATTTCTTATCAACAACAACAATAATAATAACTACTATTTATTGAGTGCCAACTATTTCTACAAACTATGTGATGGGCATATATAGAGAATACATATATAAAATGCTCATACAGATATCATATATATGGTACGTGATTTATGTATCACATCCTTGAATCTTCAAGTATGAAACTTGAGGCTCAGAGAGGTTAAGTAATCTGCCCGGCCTTAAGAACTGTCAAACGTTGGCATTGGTCATTTTAGGGTTAAAATTCTAACCAGAATTTTGTGAAACTGAGATCAATGGCCTAGAAGGTTGATGGTTATTTTTAGTTATAAACTAAGCGGATAACTCCCAGCAAGAGATGTTGACATCAATTCCTGAGTACCGTGTTAAGTTTAAACAAACTACTTAGGGGATGTCTTTTGAGCCCCGGTTAGTGATTGCTTAACAAGAGTGCAATGATGACGATGACAATGATGACAGTAACAATTAAGTAGTGATGCCTACCGCATAGGGTATTGGAGAAGTGAGTGAGATATAATGCATGACACATTATTAGCACAAATACATGTAGATATTATAAATTAGATTATTATTGAGAGATCACTACTCACCCACAGAATGAAGTACTGGGTGCCTGTCATACAATTTTTTTTAATTCTTTGGGAGAATGGGCATTGTTCTCTGGACAATGATATCTCCTAAGATAGGTCCTGAGGAATAAATGTCATCTTAAGAATGCTAGTGCCCAAGTTCTTTTTCCTTTTATAATTAAAAATTCAAAGCAAACTTCTTCTAGAAGTGCAGTGCTAAATGACAGCCTAGCCCCAAGGACCACTTGGTTAATTAGCACCCTTGCATTCAGGATTTCCTGATGCCCGCTGCCACTTGTTGTCAGCTCCTTGAAACGGCATTTGCCTCTGCAGGTGTGGAGAGCCTGCTTGAATTACATAGGGTGCATGAGAGAGCAAATTATTTAGGCAATAGAGCTGAAAATATGGGCAAATTAGAATTTTTCATAGCAAGATTGTTCATTGTGAAGCCAATTCATGATTATATGTGCGCATCTTGCTCCAGATATTCCACTACACAATAAACTTCTTTGCTGGGATGAATATGTATGTGGGCTAATTTAATCAATATACTTGTGAACGTTGACAGTAGTGCTGTCTGACAGAACTCATCCTTTGAAATGCTGGCTGAGTTAATGTGTGCAGTATATATATATGGGCCAAGATTCATAATTTGTGTTAAAAGGAGATTGTTTTGAGAAGATAACCACACTACCTGGTGGGAAACTGAAAAGCCTACATGATGAAAGGCAAAGGGCAAAGGAATTTTTGTCTTCCTCCTCCTTGTTGGACTGAAAACTCAAATTCACAAAACTAAACTGCCTCCTTTTGAAAAATTTGCAAGGCATTGACTGCGGTTTTTTCTCATGGATTCATTTAAATTCTGGAAATTGAGTAAAATGGGGGATGGGGAGGGCTTTTGTGCATCGCTGGGTTAAATGAAGGGCTGAGCAAGTGCCCTGCTCTAATCTGCAAATGCTCGCTTTCTGGGAATATCAACACGTGTGATCAGATCACATTCAGAGGGTTTGCTTTTGGAGTAGGAGGATTTTAGCCATTTCCTAAAGTGCCTTTGCAACTGAAATTGTCATCTGAGATAAGAGAACCAAGCAGGAGGGAGCCTAGGAGAATAGTTTAGCCAATCAGAATACCTCAACTTGCTATCCAGAAACCCTTCTACCACCTTACCGTGAGATTCCCGGTGAAGCCTGTTTCAATTAAATCTGGTTCTTTAGCCCACTGGAACTAAGCACAGACACCATGGGGACAAAGATCTAAGTGAATGGCCCCCCTGTCTGGAAATACAAGTGAATCTACACTGAGTCCATTTATCCTAAGCGTCTTGGCCTCCACAGATCTCGTGACTGTCTCCGCTCAAATATCCTCCAGATCTGAAAACCCCTGCGAGCTGAAGCCTGACTCAGGCCATCAGTCCTGTGTCACAGTGGCACCAAACTCTGGGGTCTGTACTACAACTGCTCCCCACCTGCACCCCTACCCTCACCCCTACCAGGACATGAGCCATACCAAGGGTGGAAGTGCTGGGGCCAGTATGGTACTCCCAAGGCCACCCCCATCATGAGCAGACCTCCATGCCAGGCAGGCATCTTGGTCACAGCCTTAAACATCGTTACTTCACTTCTAATTAGTAATCCACTGTGAGTCCAGGCCAACTGGACAGGAATACTGCATATCATTTTCAGTTTGTCCAGATGCAGTTCTACTCAGTGTTCTCAATAGGCCCTGCCCAGGGCCTTCATAAATTCTTGTAAAGGACTAAATAAACATGCTTGATCTCCCTCATTGTTAAGATGGAATGAAGATAACTCTTGAAAGGCCCAAGTTTAGCGTCAGGTAGTTTTGATGCTGACTTAAATGCTAGGAGCTAAAGAGGTCTGTTCATCCCTAATTTCTGTCATTACACGTTGAGGTGAGACATGGACAGAAGCAGCTCCAAGTAGGTCTTCTTCATTTCATGTATAAATTCTGTTTAATAGGTGGTTCACGGACTTTATGTTGCCTAATTATTGTATTCCTAGGAATCAGGGTAGGGAGGCTGGTTCTCATTCTAGCCTACTCAATTCATGTAGGGAAAAGCAGGCAATAACTCTCAGCTGATAGCACCTTTCAGCATTTCTCTACTTCCACTTGGCTTTTGCACGTCTCTGAAAAATGTTAGGCGTAACTCGCTTTCTCTAGAGTTGCAGATCTGTGGCACAAACCTTTGCCTTGACTGTATTAAACAAACATGTTGGAAGGACTGTGCAGTATGAGACATTATTAGACTTCATATTTCATAAAGAATTTTTCTTGAAGAAATCAAGCCAAGTGTTAACATGAGGCAGACTTGCAAATGACAACTTTTGTTGAATGCAACCTTAAACATATTAACTTGCTTAAGTTGCTTAACTCAAACTATACCTATTAGTGTCCAAAGTCACCATTATTGAGGTATTAGAAAGCCTCCAGAGTATAGAAAATACACTGGATGTGAGATTTGGAACAATCTCTAAATTTGGACAGCAAAGAAACTCAGTGTGCAAGCACTAAAAAAATGATGGATAGCTTTTAGAATAGCTTGCACTCCCTAAAAGTCACCATCTAACTCCCTAAAAGTCACCATCTAACTTGTATTAGGCCCTGAGAAAGGGAGTTAGCAGTACACATGGTTTATAATGAGGTTAAATCCAATAGTTTCATGTGTGCTCTAAATATTGAATGCAACATCACCTTAAATCCAAAGTAAGTGGTTGTGAAATCATCCCAGGATATGGGATTACATTAGAAGAAAGAGTGGGCTGTGTGTCTACGTGTGGTACTTACACTATGTGACATATTCTTTGGACAAAGAAATTACTCTGTGTAAGGTCTGGGGCTAGGTAAGGGCTATATAGAAATGAAATAGACTTGGGCACTTGCAGTTGTGTTTGTGTGTGTAACTCAGTAGGTAATCTAATATGATACCCAGTAGCGAAAACCATGGAAAATGAATTTAGCGTAATGACACATTCCAGGTAAACTTGGTGACTGTTCCCATCCTGTCTATACAGCTCAACATTGGTCTTTATTTCACATATAAATTCTATTTAGTAATTAATTGATCTAAGGATTTTCTTTTGCCTAATTATTCCTTATTTTTTATCCTTAATTATGCTCTTTTTAACTTTGAGATATAATGTGTTTGCTTAGAAATGTGCTTTGCCTTATTTGAGAACTTTGGTGTGATACATGTTATTTGCGGGTCTTCCAGCATGAGGCATCTTTAAGTAATCAGTTGGGTAGAAACACATGCCCTCTGTACCAGGAACTAAATTTCCAATGTAAAGAACTCAGAAGCAACACATCCTATTTGTCAGGGTTCATCATTATTAAATTCAAACAGGATATTACCTCTATGGTTGAAAGGTTCTGATTGTACACAAATGGACTAATTTTTAACACATGGCAACTGCGTTAATTTTTAAAAAGATAAGGAATTCTTACCATCATATGTAACTTATTAATATTTTGAATTGAATCATTTTCCTAACTAGACCTGACTTTTTAGAGTGTATTTTTCTCTAGCAGTCAAGCTATAATGCTCAACCAAGACAGATTTATGATCTTTTAAAAATAATGATAGAAAATGAGATTGGAGGAAACATTTCAGTATCTGCTTTGCTCTGAGGCCTAAACTGCGGAACTCTCCAGTTCTTGAAAGCTTTGAAATGCTGATTCCAGTCTTCTTGTGGGTTCTTAAACACCTTCTCAAATGACCCATTTTAATAACCCGAAAGCTATTATATAACAAGCAGCCATAATTTAGTCCAGGGCTCTAGGGGGACCCTCACAGTTCAGCAATGAATAGTTAATGCAGTATAATGTTTAGCAGGTTATTAGTTTTCACTATACAAATGCTGATCAGGGAACGCTTTTATAAGGTGTTTAAAAGAAAATGTAATTAACTGGTTGCGTGCTTCTGTTGCAGCTCAAATTGAAATTATTCCATGCAAGATCTGTGGAGACAAATCATCAGGAATCCATTATGGTGTCATTACATGTGAAGGCTGCAAGGTAAGCCTTTTTAATGGTTGTTGTTTCTATTAATGTTAGAATGTATCTTCGTGATTTTTATGTCTCCACTTATGTCTTAAAATTCAACTCCTTAGAATTTTGAATGATAAGAAATGACAGGATAGAAGAAATATTTTGGTGTTAAATTAAAATTAAGGAAGTTATATATATTTTTACTCCTTCCTTCAAAATAATAGGAGACTACAAAAAGGTATTTGAGCATTGCTTGTTTATCACTTTCAACCCCAGAGTTGAACTCATGAGCAATCTCTGTGGCAATCTTTTTTAAAAAAGAGCTAACTCCAGACTTCTACAATGTCCTTGTCATAAGCTTGTAAAATGATATCTCCAGTAAGTTTAATTGGAATGTCATTGAGTCTTATTTTTAGCACACATATGTTAACACATCTGGCAAAATTGTGGGAAAGCTATCAGGAAGACCTGAGTTCCAGTCCTACTGCCTCCACTCGTCCATATTGTTTTGAATGTGTCTTAATCTCTTTGTCACTCAGTTGCTTCATTTTTAAAGCGGGTATGACACCTGATCTTCCTGTTTAGGACTATTCCAAGAATAGAAGGAGAATCTGTACATAAAAAAGTCCTTACAAACGGAAAAGTGTAGAAGGAGAATCTGTACATAAAAAAGTCCTTACAAACGGAAAAGTGCTATTTAACTCTAAATATTATCAGTATTATTTCTGCTATGACTATTTTATTATTTCTGACCTTGATCATGGGGCAATGTATACAGCACATGCATAATGTGCAGATGGGAAATAGAGATGTTTATCCCAATAATTCAAGACCCCCCAAGCCCAGATTACCTCTATTATTCAAATCTCAATTTATTAAGATTTAAATCCTCATGCTTATATTGGAAGGGCCTCGAGACAGCTTACAGGATAAAACAGTGCAAAATAAACAGGAGAGAAGCTATTTAAACATGCAGGAGGCCTCTGAGACAGCCGATTGCTACAACCAGGCCTGAATCAGCCCTAAGGCTTTTTGAGGCTGAGGCAAAAAATAAAATCCACGAATTTGGTTACCTTTCCTTTCGTGAAATTAGAAAATACAATGTTGTAAAATACAAAATCACCTACAGACACAAATGACTACTAAGAGACTTCAAGGAAATTAACCTCATAATTTCCTTAATTCTTCATTTTACTGTTAGTCATGGTAACATTTGCTAATTTGTACACGTACAGATGCTTCATGTTGATCCCATCTTAGCAAAGCTTGAGATTTCTGCATACTACGGAACCATCTATGCCCCTTACTTCCAAAATCTGCCCTCCCTCAAAATTAGTTGACTAATTAAATAAATTAAGCAAAATGAGAGGCCGGGTATAGTGGTGTGTACCTGTAGTCCCAGCTACTCAGGGAAGACTGATGCAGGTTTATCACTTGAGTCCAGGAGTTCAAGGTTACAGTGAGCTATGATCACACCACTGGACTCCAGCCTGGGCAATGGAGTGAGACCCTCTCTCCAAAAAAGTAAATAAAAATAATGAAAAACAAAACAAAATGAAATAATCTGTCTGGTCTATGCCATCCCAGGTTATAAGGTGAAAGTGATCTGCCTGTGGCCACTGTCATCGCATTGATTTTTGGAGCTGGTTTGTCTGACGTGGCCAGGTAGCCATTGCCTTTCACCCTCACCCTGTCTTGTGTTCTGCCTCCCAAATCTGTGTCCCTGGTAGACATGCCATGGCCTTTCTCAGTAGAGGGTTTATAGACTGCAGTGCTTGCCTGCTGGGAGTTCCAGTGCTTTTTGTGCACTGCATATCACCTGGGTGTCTTCTTAAATGGACAGGGTTCTAGGCAGCATCCCGGATGCCAGTTCACTATTTGTCCCTTCATTCTGCCCAAAAAACTGATGGCTTCCTCTGAATCTGTCAGTAAGGCAAGTGATTACCTAGGAATTGACAGAAGTGATTATCTAGGAATGGAGTCTGGGGAAAGGACAAGGTGGGGGTAGGGGCTACTTCCTGTGAAATACCCCAACAATTTGGAAGATGCTATTGAGTAAAACCTAAGTTGATTGAGTACCACGGCACAAACAATGTGAATTTTCTTTTTACTCTTAGTATTTATCATGACAAAAATAAAAGCAATAAGAAAACAAAAGGTATCTATTATTCCAAAGTTGTCATTTTTCTAGATTCCCTTCCAGATCTTGTCTGCATACCTCCTCAGTGCCAAAGTGGTTTTCAGTTATCTGTGGCTGTTCCCCTTCTCTGTTGACTTTATCCAATGAAAACCACAAAATAAATAAAACATAATTTTATTAACAGATTGGGCCTATGCCTAGCCAGGGACTTGAACAATGTTATATGCTTATATTTGATACATATACTCTTTCTTTGTTTTCCATTATAATTTCTCTCTGCTATAACTAACACTTTTATTCCGAGTTAGAAAAATAGAAGTCAAAAGACTTCTATTTTTGCCATTTTATGTTAATTATTTATCATGTTCTAACCAGGTAAAGGTGGTTCTATCATGATCAATTGTAAATAACTTTGCTGTGATAGTGTAATTAAACATAAGAAAAATTTCACATTAGACATATCAAATACATATCTAATGAGAGAAAAAAGGTGATCAGTCATCTTCTGAGCTAATCATTTTATGAATGTATTTTAAATTGCATTTTTAAATTAACAAGCTGACACCATAAGAAACTAGAGGACCTGTGTAATTGCTGAAATAATTATTTTGGCACATAGTTGCTAAGCATTGCACATGAACAGCAAAAATGATAGAAGCTTTAGTAGCACTTCCTGTCATTTCTGGCCATTCCTAGCTCATCCTCTCCCCAACCCCTTTGCTGTCTGTAGAGAGACAGCAGGTGCCATGCTTCTGCTCTGACTCTGGAACCACACTGCCTGAGTTGAAATCCCAGCTCTGCTGTTTACCAGCTTGAGCACCTATACCACTGCTCTGTGCCTCAGTTCCCCCATCTGTAAAATGAGGACTGTAATTGTAATAACTTCATAGGGTTGTCACATGCATTTAAGGAAAGTACCTGGAAGAATGCCAGATGCATCACAAGCACTTACTGTTAGCTGTTGTTATCATTGTCATTACTAGGCAGACTTCTTGGTGGATTGGTAATGCTGCTCTGTATAGTCAGATATTATTTCTGGGACATCTATGGATATAGTCTTGATTGCTGTGACCATTTGCAATGTGTTATGTAGAATCCGCCAATAGAAAAGAATACTATGAGCACTCCCTTGGGACCGCACTATATAAGCACTGTAAGGGATCCAAAGACATAGAAGACCACATCTTTCCCTCAAGCAGTTTATGGTCTAGTTGTAGAGATGAGGCCTGTGTAGGGAAAGCTAAATAGCAATGCAAGAACTAATATAGAGTAAGGCCACAATCTATGATATACATAAGAAGCACATATAGGCTGGGCACAGTGGCTCACACCTGTAGTCCCAGCAGTTTGGGAGGCTGAGGTGAGAGGAAGATGTGAGCACAAGAGTTCAAGACCAGTGTGAGCAACACAGCAAGACTCCGTCTCTACAAAAAAATTAAAAAATACTGGCCAGGCATGGTGGTGTTTGCCTGAAGTCCCAACTACTCGGAAGGCTGAAGCAGGAGGATTGCTTGAGCCCAGGAGTTCAAGGCTCCTGGTGAGCTATGATGGCGCCACTGCATTCCAGCCTGGCAACAGAGCAAGACCCCTGTCTCAGAAAAAGAAAAAAGAAGCACATCTCCACTGGACAGCATACCTAGGTGGTCTAGAGGACAGTTGGCCTAGCAAGGTTTCACTGAGGAGGAACCAACCGTGGGCTGGAGCTGAGGAAGGATTTTCCCAATCAAGGTGGCTGGGAGGGCATTCTGTGCTGAGGAAGAAGGAGAACAAGGAATGGCAGAGGCAAAAGCCCAGAAATAGGGCAGTCTTGGTTGTATTTAGGGGACAGCACATAACTCAGTTTGACTGAAGCAAAGGGTCACTTTCTGTGGCTAGTGGAAGGTAGATAAGGGTAAACAGGCACACCATCCTCAAAATTTTAAAGACTCCATTATGCCAAGGTTTTTATTATAAATGTATTTTACTTGTTCTCTTGAAAGAATCAGGGAACAATGTATTGGCACTGCTTCAGCCTGAATATTGCATTTCGGAAGAACATATGTCAGAATCCAGGCCTGCAAAGTTTTTAGTTCTGTTCATACAGACATTTCTGAGCTCTTGGAAAAGAATTTAGTTTCAGCCTTGGGTGAGCATGATGAGGGGGCATAACGTGAGCTGGGGCAGGCCTGCCAGGGAGGAGGGGCAGGTCGTGCCCCATGCCAGCAGAGGAAAAGGCCATGGTAACACTAGAGGCTGTAGATGTTAAAGTTCAATCTTCAAAGTGAATAAAAATATGAAGTGTTAGGAGGAAAATAATCATTGGTTAAGTTTGCTTTTGAGAAATCATCTTGTTTGCCATTCAACTTCTGTTCCTAATTTCATCATGAGATACAGTGGCTGCTCAGATGATGAGGATGAACATGTGGTCTCAAGACACACATACGCATACATTTTTTAACCCATATCCTTTTAGATATTTTGGCTATACAATTTTAACTGCAAGTTTTTTAATGATAATGCACGATCCAGTATTGGGGTTAGTGAATTGGTTTCTGATTACATTTAAAACCTTTTCCTCTTGATAAGACTAAGAACAAAGTGGCATTCATTTGTCCAATATACACTCATCAATCAATACATTTAAGATGATGTCTTATTCAAAGCTTCCTCTTCTACCCACTAAAGATAATTTGAGATAATGTCTCTGCGTTAACAAATATATTTTCTTAAACAATAAAAAAGCCTTTTCAAAAATATCTAGAGTGTATAAGTGATACCTTCCCCCACTGAAGTAGTTAAAGCCATTTCTGGAGCTTTTTATGTTTAGGTAAAAACAAGCTTTTATGAATGTTCCTTTTAGGCCCAAATTGTCTTTTAGAGGATTCTAATATTTTTATCTCAGTTGTGAAATGTCGCTAGTCGTGAACTAATTCTGTCCACTTTTCACCATTGATACATTCATGCTCAACATTTTTATTTTAATGCTTTTTAATATGTGGCCCCAGTATTAGAGCTGGACATTTAAAATGAAAATTCCACTTGGGGGAGGACAAGCTGTTATTACATCCTTACGATGCCTGAGTTTTGGTTCTGTTATACACAGGCGGTAAGCGAAAATTTTTGTTTAGCTAAATCTTCCAGTCCTGTGATGAAATGCGCAAGTGGTAGGGCTGTGTTAAAACCCAATTTGCATCAAGATGATTCACATTTTTTATTTGTTTGTTTAGATCTTAATCACATCTCAGTAACTGCTGCCCTTCCTCAGCGCACAGAAAATGCCAGGACACAGCACCTGGCTTGGGGCAGGTCCCTCATGCGTGCTTGGGAATAACCATTGCTGAATGTCTTCACTTGGATTGATCTGAGTATGGCAAAGCACGGTCAAAAGCAGATATCGACACTTACCAAATATGACACGTGGGCAGCTTTAATCAGAGACCACTTGCGCCTACAATTCCACAGGGAGGCCAGTCACTATTGAACAAAAACGTAGCTCAGGAAATCTCAATTTCTGTGATTTACTGCTGCCAGATGTATGAGTATAGGGCTGGACCAGCTAACTTTCATGAATGAGGCTGCCTGCTCTTTCGAAAGAACAACTTTTTTTCCTCATATGCTTCTTTGAGGACTCTTATTTCTGCCCCACACCCAACTTTAATTTTATAATTTCATCTGCTTGATTTTAATCCATGCATGCTCTTTATGTTTACCCCCTCAATAAAATGAAGTTATCCTCTTTTTCCCCCTCTAGCCAGATAGTTAACTTTTGGCCCGCACTGATCCAAAGATATTTCTTCCTTCTCACCCCCATGCTTCTGAGCATTCTCAACAGAAAGTTGCCAAGATAAATAAAATTGCAACACAGTACATGCTTTTACATAGAAGATTCTCCGCTTTTCTTAGTCTCAGACATAAAATGAAAGGTAGACATACACCCACTTCAGCAGTCCCCCAAATTCCAAATTTTTAGTTGTACTGGAAAATACAATAATTTGGGCAGGCATATGAGCATTCACAATAAATCACAGAGTTATGAATAAATCTTCGTTGTCAAAAGCAAGTGTGTAGCCGTTCCAAAGCGTCTGCCATTAGAATTCAGCAAGGCAGCTGTCAGCTGTTTTCTTGTAATTAAACAGCCAATGAGCAGCTAATTAAGACATATGTGTATACAGAAGTGGAAGTGGGTATGTTAATGAACTGTAGGAATCAATTCATTAAGTGAAAATTGTCAAAAGACCAAACATCAGATCAGCATTTCAGCCTGTGTTTCACTGAGAAGGAGCCCCACGCAGGAGGGGACAACTCAGAATCAGACCCCCGTTCACCTTCCCAGCCACACCCACAGTGCAGCGTCCAGCCAGCCCATGAACTTAGGCAAAACTATTAAAAACTCCAGTAGGAAGTGCCAGGCATATTTCCAGGCTTTTAAAATATATCTGACAAATGAGTGCTTTCCTACCTGTATGGAAACCTGGTATTTGATACCCTATAAAATGCCATCTCCCTCATCTGAACCATTGTAGGGAACTCGGACTACAGAAATGAAACGTGTTTTTTTATGTGTTTGTTTTGTTGTTTGTTCATCTTTTGTTGTTGTTGTTGTTATTCAGTCGGCCCTACATGTTTGTCTTGGTGCTTTTTAGGTAGTGTATTAAGAAGTCTATGGCCTTTGGAATAAGATACACCTAGGATTCAGGAATTCAAATCCTGGGCCCTCCCCTTACCTGCTCTGTGACTTTGGGCACACGGCTTAACCTCTCTTAACTTTAACTTTCTCATTTGTAAAGCAGATATACATATCCCTACTTTGCCAATTGTAGGTTGTTGTGGATTGCAAATAATGATGGCAAAGTGTCCAACATGGTGCCTAGTAGGGAGTAGCTGCTCAGCATATCGTCACCACTGTTTTTATCACTGCCACCATTTCTTCCTCTGGTTGTTCATTCAGCAAGTATTTGTTGACTTCTCTAAGTATTATTGGGTTAGCTACTGGAAACAAAGAAACAAGGCAGTCAGGCCCTTGAAAAGGTAGACATTAATAATACAACAAGGGCCAGGAGGGGGACAAATACAGGACTCCTAAAGGTACACATGGGAGGGGCCCCTCAACCAGCTTTGAGAGGACCAAGGTCAGAGAAGTTTCCCAGAGCAACTGAATGTCTTCTCAGTGATTCCTGAAGGGAAGGAGAGAGTTTCTTTGGGGAACTGTGAACATAGCAGTTTAGGCTTGGTCCTTGTATGACTTTGAGAAGAGCTGCCCAGACATGTGGTCACTGCCTGGTCATCAGCAGGGAGCCATTAAGGGCTTATAAGCAGAGAAGTTACTTGATCAGTTTGATGTTTTAGAAAGATATCTTTAGTAACTGTGTGAAATGGATTGGAGAGAATGAGAATGGAAGCAGGGGTCCCAATTGGGAGGTTGTATAATAATAACAAACTCAAGAAGTGAAAGACATGGAAACTTAAGAAAACTGCAGTAAAGATGGAGACGAGTAGATGGATCTGAGAAATAGGAAGGTGCCAAGAAGCAGCCTAACTTGGTGATGCCTGGATATGGGTGGGGAGGAGGCAGAGATTAAGTGAAGCCCATCTTTCTGCCTTGAGTAACTGAGAGAAAGATGATGCCTGTCACTGAGCAAGAAAACACTGGAGAAGACAGCTGGGAAACAGGCTGTGGGTCAAGATATATTCTCTTCTAGGTCAGGTGCAATGGCTCATGCCTGTAATCCCGGCACTGTGGGAGGCCTAGGTAGAAGGATCACTTAAAGCCAAGAGTTCAAGACCAGTCTGGGCAACAAAGCGAGACCCTGTCTCCTCTACAAAAAATTTGAAAATTAGCCAGGCATGATGACATACACCTGTGGTCCCAGCTACTGAGAAGCCTGAAGTGGGAGTATCACTTGAGTCCAGGAAGTCGAGGCTGCAGTGAGCCATGATCGCGCCATTGCACTCCAGCCTGAGTGACAGAGACCCTGTCTCTAAATATATATATTCTGTTCCAGAAAGTCAATGGGGGCTCTAGAAGGCCAAACCACAACTTTGGGTGAATGCCTATCCAAAGTCAAGGGGATGCATTGAAACAAAGTGATGGAGAGCTGGTAACACAGCAAGGATGAGGCTCAGGCCAGCCACATGCTGGTAAGCTGTGAACAAATGGCTCTCTGGAAAGCAAAAAGTGTTTATCTGTACGTAGATAACTTTGGTATCTATCTCATTGATATAATTTTACATAATTTTCAAACAATAAAATATACAACATTCTTTAAGTTTCATATAGACAAATGATTCTCACTGAATGCTCTCATGATTTTTGCTGAACTCCTACATCTATCCCCATGGTTACAATTGAGGAAAGACTAGTTCCAACATGAATGTTGGTTGATATTTTGTTTACATTAATGAATAAGAAGAGAGTGAAACAACAAAGACATTTTGGAACTTCATTCATTCGCCAACGATGACATGAACAACTTCCTTGCTGACTCAGTTAATAGTTTTTAAATACTAGAAGAACGTTTCTTCCACTTTTTATATTATTCACAATGGGATCACTGGATATGTACTGTTAAGTTTAATCTGCATTATTATAATTTTCATCCGTTTTTTTTGTTTGTTTGTTTGAGACAGAGTCTCGCCCTGTTGCCTAGGCTGGAGTGCAGTGGTGCGATCTCAGCTCACTGCAACCTCCGCCTCCTGGGTTCAAGCAATTCTCCTGCCTCAGCCTCCTGAGTAGCTGGGATTACAGGAACCTGCCACCAAGCCCAGCTAATTTTTGTGTTTTTAGTAGAGACAGGGTTTCACCATGTTGGTCAGGCTGGTCTCGAACTCCTGACCTCATGATCTGCCCACCTCAGCCTCCCAAAGTGCTGGGATTACAGGTGTGAGCCACCACACCTGGTCTTTTTTTTTTTTTTTTTTTTTTTAAAGACACAGGGTCTCACTCGGTTGCCCAGGCTGGAATGCAGTGGTACATACAATCAGCTCACTGCACCCTCAAACTCCTGGGCTCCAACAATCTTCCCACCTCACCTTTCCAAGTAGCTGGGACTACAAGCACATGCCACTCCACCTGGCTAATTGTTTTATTTCCTGTAGAAACAGGGTCTATGTTGCCCAGGCTGGTCTCAAACACCTGGCCTCAAGTGATCCTCCTGCCTCAGCCTCTCAAAGTATTGGGATTACAGGCATGAGCCACTGCATTGGGCCATCATTTTTTAAATCTAGACAATAAAGCAAAATAATAAATCAAACCCTGATCTGTAACATTTGCCAATTTCTGTGGTGTAAATAATCCCACCAATGGCCATTTTCAAGCCACCCGACCCGCTCTTTCACAGAATGCAGAGTAGGGAAGGGATGCACAGCAGCACAGCATGGTATAGTATTTCCACCTTCAGATATAAGGATAATTGATGTAGATAACCTGAAGAACATTGATAATAGTAAAATAATCATTAAAAAGTAGTTAATTTTTAATGTCAGGAATGGGTCAATGTGTAATAACAGATTTAATAACTAGCCTTAACAACAAAATTCCTGAAATTTTAGCACTCAGCTCTTGCAACCTGGTATGAGCCTTCTCCTGAACACCATGGCCTCTGTCCCAGTTTGCCGAGCTCCCATCTAATGGGGTCAGTGAAAAATTCATAGTGTGCAGTCATATTTTTTTTAAAGAAAAAGTATTAGGGAATAGAATTTCCAGAGAAGGTAAGACACATATCAGAAATAAAAGTCAGCGCAAGGCGTTTTGAAAAGCTAGGTGAAATAAGGGAGGAAACACTGGAGAGATGTCTTTGAGACAGTAGGAATTGAAACAAAAGGTAGATATGCAGGGACTCTGTGTCAGGAAATCAAGAATGTGTGACTTTTTTTGTTTGTCCCACAATGAAGAAGATACACGTAAGTGAGAGGACACTGGACTTAAAATCAGGACAAGAGATTGAGTCCCAGCCATGGGACCTTGGACAAGTCATTTAACATTCTAAGCTTCAATTTTGTTTTTGGCAAATCAGAAAACTATGGTTCTTAACAAGAGGCAGTCAAAGTCTTCGGGGAGCTTTTAAAAAATATTTACTATAAAAATGACAATTTTGGCCAGGAGCGGTAGCTCACGCCTGTAAATCCCAGCACTCTGGGAGTCTGAGGCAGGCGAATCACGGGGTCAAGAGATCTAGACCATCCTAGCCAACATGATGAAACCCTGTCTCTACTAAAAATACAAAAATTAGCTTGGCATGGTGGCGCACGCCTGTAGTCCCAGCTACTCGGGAGGCTGAGGCAGGAGACTCACTTGAACCTGGGAGGCAGAGGTTGCAGTGACCCGAGGTCATGCCACTGCACTCCAGCCTGGTGACGGAGCAAGACTCCGTCTCAAAAAAAAAAAAAAAAAAAAGACAATTTTTTTTCTTTTTTGACCTATAAAAATCGCAGTTTCTTATTGTTCAAACTACTATGTATGCCTGGACCACATCGCCAAAAGTTCTGGTTTGATATATTTAAGGTGTATCTTTTAAAAGCTCTGTGGGTGTTTCTGATGCATCACCTGTATATGAACTGCTGTACCTGATAATCTCTCAAAGTCTTTCAGCGCCAAAGGCCTGTTTGTTTTATTCTAATTTTCTACTTGCAATAGCTGCATGGTAATCTGCTGCCACTAGGTGGTGGTAGTGCGCCACAGTCACACTAAACATAACACTACCTGAAATGTATCATGGTGGCTCTCTGGCTCAAGCCCACCATGTTTGTAAATGAACATCTCCACGTATTTTAACATCCATAAAAAGTGAACTTTTATGACGGCCAAGTAATTTGTTAGCTCATCTTTTAGAAATAACAAAATTGCCTAATTATGTACTTGATACCTTTCCCAGCTCACAACTTCAGCACTTTTTTATGCCTCCTCAGTTCCACCCAAAACTCCATGCCCTAGCTTTGTGCTTCCCCTGCTCTCCGTATGACCTCCAATCCCTGGAATTCATCTCTCAGCTCACTCACTTCTTAATCGTTTTGCAGGATTTCTCCCCAATCAGACAAAATCTATCTCTGTACTTAGAAACACACTACTTCTACCTTGAGGTAGGACGGTACCTACCACACTTTCTACTTTTCTTCTTCTTCCTCTTTCTAATCCTTCTTCCTCTTCTGTGTTATTTAACTCTTAGTATTTTATCTGTTTAATTTTCCAAACCCTTAATCCTCTGAGAACCCCGCCCCGCAAGGAATACTGAAAAGAAGAGGTTTTTAAAAAGAAAAAGAAGCAACCCAAACCCTCATTCTTCCTGAAATGCAAAGTTCAGTATTCGTCTGAGTCATGGAGGTTTACTTACCGTTTCTCCCTTCTCAGCTCTCACCTTAGAACCCCACTTCACCTCTCGCATCTGATATTTGATAGTTCTCCTTGTGGGTATGACTCTGTTGACTTAATCCAAAAGATCGCCTTTCTGGTTCTTAGCTATGCCACTCCCAGAACTTTTCAGCAGGCATTTGCTCAGCTGACTTAGCTGAGGTATAAATGATGCTGTAAAGAATAAGGTGTGTCTGCTTGTGTGCCTGCTTTCCCCAAATCCTCAAAACTGTGACTTCCAAATAAGGGTAATCCTCTTCCAAGCAGATAGTGTGGAAGCTGGACATTGGTTCGAGCCACAGTGCCACTGCTCAAAGAACATACGGAATGCTTCATGAGTTTGCCTTGCAACTTATGGCATAATTACGCAGACATCTTTAATGATAGTTATTCTGTACCCTTGCAGTAAGTTTGTTTGTTTAAATGAGCTAGAGTGATTTAGAAATAAGGTGAAGCAAATGGGGCAGAATACTTCTGGTCAGAAATGAGGAAAAATGATGGACTCATGAGACTGATTTTCTTATGTGACTCTTAATCCAGATCAGGAGGCAACTGCAGAGAGAGATTTTGTAAAATGTCTGGGTGGTAGGAAGCTGGGTCAGCTAAAGGTGCTAAAGTGAGGGAAAACACTAATTTCACAGTAGACTGCTCTTGCTACTTTATTCTGCGTAACTTGTTTTTTACACTGCCTAATTTAATGGTTGCCCTGTATGAGAACAACTAAGGAGGAATTCTTTTGACACACAAGAGAAGCAGAAAAACAAAACAAAATGACGGTGTAAGTTCTGGGTTAAACTATGTGAAGTCATATCCTGGCTTTACCCCATGCTAGAGCTGGGACTCTGAGAAAGTCACTACACCTCTCTAAGCCTCCGTTTTTTCAGCCTTAAAACCAGGGAAATGATAGGATTTGCCCAATATTGCCCTTGTCAGAAGTAAATGTCACAATCCGCCTAAAGCATAGAGTGCCTAGTAGGAAGTCAGTGCTGTTTTAATGGTATTTGGGATTTGTTTTAATCAGGTACCATATGACACACAGATCTGGAAATGACTGCCATGCAGGAAGAAGTTTATTACACAGTAGTCCCCCCTTAGCCTCATGGGAATGCCATGTGCTTAGATACTGTTTTCTCCCATACATCCAGACCTGTGATAAAGTTGAACTTATAAATTAGGCACAATGAGAGATTAACAACAATAATAATATAGAACAATTATTAAAATATACTGTAATAAAAGTTATGTGAATGTGGTCTCTCTCTCTCTCTCTTTGCTTCCCTTCTTTTTCTCTCTCAAAATACCTTAATCTTCTTTTACTGCAGTTGACAAAAGTAACTGAAACAAGGAAAGCAAAACGGCGATTAAGGAGGGAGTGCTGGACTCACAAATCCCTAGAGACAGGGCCCATGCCACGCCATACAGGGGACACACAGGGAAGCACCAGGGTCAGTGAAGGGGAGAGGGATGTGGGGAAACACTGCCAAGAGCCTCCACGGTGTTTTCTACAGGAAGGAAGGCGCAGCAGGATGAGCAGGATTAGGATAAGTGGCTAGTCTGAATCATTACAGACAGCGCTAGGAGGTAGGGGCTGTCCCTAATTGTCTGGTACCTAGCCCTAGGGTGACCAGCGCAGGGAAATCATGGCGAGAAGCGTAAGGGCCTGATGAAAGTGTCCTGGGTGTGGGCTCTACCCCGCTTGGTTTTGTGTGAGAGGTGGCTGACAGCAGGTTGTTTGCTGTATGTAGGAGTTATCCAGCCCTGCAAGGGCAGTCCCTCTAGTGTCTGCAAAGCCCTAAGATGTCTGCATCCAAAATACAGAATAAAAAGATATGGTTAATACAAGTACTCAGTAAGACTGATAATCTGTCATCATCATCCTCATGCCCTTAAAGCAGAGCTAGCTGATGATTAATATATGGCTTCTATGTTAACAGTCTTGGACTTTATTAATGGTGGGTGGAAGTTAACTTAATGTGTGTGTGTGCAAACTAAAAAGTGGCATCCTTTTCACTAATGACCCAACCATTATTCAAGAGCTGTGTCTAGTTAGGGATTTCAGACTTTTGAAAGAAATGAAGAGATAATGCCAGATACATGGGCTCGCACTTGGAATCCCAGCTACTTGGGGGGCCAAGGTGGGAGGACCACTTGAGCCCAGGAGTTCGAGACCAGCCTGGGCAACATAGCGAAACCCTGCCTCAGTTTTAAAAAAGAAAAAAAGAAGTAGTGAAGAAGTTGGGGAGGATTCTGAAAAGAAATATGCAAGGTGGAAAAGAGCCTAGAAAGAAAGGTGACAGATGCTGGGATTTGGTTTTCAGAAGAGATATCTAGGAAATAGCATGGCAGCCCTCAAGTACTAGCTCCACTTAAAGAAAAAAAAAAAGAGATCAGACATTCCCGATATTCGGTGATCATACAAGAAACTGTAACAGGCTTAATGTGAAGCAAACAAAACTCAACTTCAGCTAAAGGAAAAGCAAATACATTCCTGATTTTAAGCATCCACAGTGATGCCTTTACAGAATGCTATGAACGGTGGGAGAGTCTCAAGGAAGAGATAAACACCTTTCAGCTTGGACAGAGATTATGTGTCTCAGAGGAAAATGAATACCTAGACAGCTGACCTCTTGGTATCTCTAAGGATTATCTGCCTCTGTGACCATTTATATTTTCTTGAATTCTCTCTAGTAAGCCCCAAAGAAAGCTTTACTTCTTCTCACTTCCTTTTCACAGGGGAAACACACACACACAAACAATAAAATAAAATAAAAAACATAGCTTTAGATATTTTTCAGAAGAGAGAGATTGCTTTACAGAAGAGGCGGCACTTGATCGAGGGTAGAGTTAAAGTATAACAGAGAGACAGTCTGAGACATGAGGCCCCCAGCCTTGCCCATGTCAAGGTTAGCAAGCAGCTTGGCTGAAAGCAAGAGGAGTGAGAAGTCAGGGTCCTGCCCTGTCCCATCCCAGGTTGGATTTTCCAAAGAACTGGAAACTGAGGTCATATACATCAACTTGGTTGACAAAGGCCCCCAGCCATTACAAAGGAAGGCAGGTGCACTTCTTCTCAAGCTGCCCACATACCTTCCCATCTGCCTATTGTAGAAAAAAAAAAAAAAAAAAGCACAGATAAACAAAAAGAAAATTAAAATCTGATTGGCCCCATCAACTATTGCCAACAATTTGGGGCATAATTTTCCAAATCTTCTTTTATAGTAAATATATGGGTGTCCTTTTTTTCCCCAAAACTTGGATTATACTATGTTTAGCTCTTTAGTTCCTTTTTTAAACATTCAATGGTATATTTTTATCACCTTTTATATCAGTAATTATATTTCTGAAATACCATTTGTAGTGGGTGAATTCCATTGTATGAGTATACAATATGACTCTTTTAATTCAGTAATGTTGGACAGTTAGGATCTTTCTACATTCTGTATATTATAGATAGTACTGTGAAGAACACCCTTGTGTTCTTAATATAACCATTCTTAATATTTCTTTAACGTCTTAAAAGGCTAGCTCAGTGGGTAGGCTTTTTAAAAATTTTTGATACAACTGCCAAATTGACCTCCAGAAAAATCATTTGGTGAGAGAGCACCCTTATCAGTTTACCTACCACTCTGTTAATTCTTTAGGATTTTACCTCTCCCCACTAGTGTCGCCCTCACTGGGGTCATCTATATTCACAACTAAAGCTTTGAAGGTAATAATTCTCTTTTGTACCCTTCATGGCTTTGCTTCATGGAAATGACTCTACTTACCTTATTTTTTTCCTGCATACATCCCTAGCTTGCAAAACCACTGAAAGATAAATCAGCAATAAAAAGATAATAAGGTGGCTCATGCCTGTAATCCCAACACTTTGGGACTCCAAGGCGGGAGAATCACTTAAGGCCAGGAGTTCAAGACAGGCCTGGACAACACAGTGAGACCCCCATCTCGACAAAAAAAAATTATATATATATATATGTATATATAATTAGCCAGGCATGGTGGTGTGCACCTATAGTCCCAGTTATTCAGGAGGCTGAGGCAGGAGGATGGCTTGAGCCCAGGAGTCTGGCCTGGGTGACAGAGCAAGATGCTGCCCCCTCCCCCGAAAAAAAGCCCCCATGTGTTTGGAAATTAAGAAATATGCCTCTAAATAATATCTGGATTAAAGAAGAAATCTATTGAAAATGAGAACATGTTTTTCACTGAATGAGAATGAAAATACTACATAGTAAACCTTTTGGGTTGCTGTTAAAACATCACTAAAAGGAAAACTTGACACTCTAAGAATAAACATTGAAAATTAATCAGCTAAGAATACAGCTCAGGAAGTTAGCAAAAACAAACAAAAATAAAGTTATTGAGGTCAGTAGCTCCTTATAGATCTTTGTATCCCCTCTCATTTCCCAAATAGCACTTGACACCAGAGGAACTTGATGAGCATCGGACTGGATTTGTTCAATCTTTAAAGGCCATGGTTCTGAACATGTATTTCTAAACTGTCAGGGATGAGGGAATATTCCCAATCTGATTATCTGCTGAAATAATCCATCCAAGTGTTATCTAATGCTTGCGATGGTAGATTCGGACTTCGGGAGTGAGAAACGCCTAAAGGGCCATGTGTTGAAGTCGGCTAGTGAAGATTACCATGGTTCACCAGGTTCACAGTGCCCTAAGTTATGGTGTGGCTGTATTTTCCTTAACTTGGATATTCCAGGGAAGTGTTTTGTATTTATTGTACAAAAAAATCTGTTGGAGATAAAGGCTAAAGGTAAGTCCCGTTGTATCATTCCATCAGGCACATTGCTTTTGATCATCAGAAGCCAAGAACAAGGACCTGGTCCTGTGCCTTTTACATGGGCAACTGTCTGTTGAAGTTGAAGAAAGTTTTGCAGGTATAAGGGATGGAGGATTAGGCCCTGGGGATCAATTTTACTCAAGGAAAAAGAAGTGACTTTAATTTCATTAATGGTCTCCTGCATGATTCTGCTACAAGTTTAATTCTCCATTAAATATTAATGCCGCTCAGTGCTTAGCATCTTGCCTTTAGTATCATACCACTCATTCTGACACTAACCTGTTTTATATTTTTTAACCGTATCACAGGGATTTTTCAGGAGAAGTCAGCAAAGCAATGCCACCTACTCCTGTCCTCGTCAGAAGAACTGTTTGATTGATCGAACCAGTAGAAACCGCTGCCAACACTGTCGATTACAGAAATGCCTTGCCGTAGGGATGTCTCGAGATGGTGAGCTCTCACAGCTTGAGTTGTACAGTTGCACGGGGTTGTGAAAGTGCCTTCTGAAACCTGGACTCAGATCTGCCAATATCTGCCCCGCCTGCCCCCTCCTCATTATTCCACCTTATGCCCCGCCCCCCATGCTCCTCTGGCAGCTACATGGAACTCACAGCAGCTGCTTCCTCCTCCTCCTCGTCCTCAGAGTCAGCCGGCTGGCTGACGGGTGGGGCTGGTGTGGAGGAGAAGTGTCTTGTGGTCAGAACACCTTCAGATTTTTGATATTTCAGCCATTATAGGTAGGTCGATTGATTGACGGTAAGTGTTATCTGAAGGCCTTAATAAAGATGCCTCCTCTAGGCATTTTCCCCCGCAGGAAACATGAACCACAACTGTTACTTGCTTTACACTAGTAAGTCTATTGGAGGTTGGGATGAAGCTGCTTTTATGCTAACTGGATATTTTGAATCACATGCCAAAGCCAAATATTTGTACATACAGAATGTGTGAAAATAGTGCAAAGCATGGCTCAATGACAAGTGTTCTTTTCATTAAATGAAGCTACTTTAAGGAATAGAGACTGTCTACCATTCAAGTACAAAACATTTCAAGATCTTCCTGGAAAACTATCTTAAGTGCACTGAATAATCAACACCAGATTTCAAGACAGTTATGCTGATACGTGGAAACTGGGCAGAAAGCACAGCGGGTCCATTTTAAGGATTTTTCCAAATATACCAGCTGGCTCTCTTAAGAGATCCCTTTGAAGGAAAATGTCTCCTCCAATGGAATTCAGCCTGTGGAAAAATACTTCAGAATGCGGAGCAGGCTTTCCAACAGTCTGCCTTCCCCATAATCTGATGTTCTTAGCGCCTGTAGATCTACATAGGCACGAGTTCACTTTTGTTCCTGCGTATTCTAAGAGGCGCTCTATGCACCACTACAAAAGTGAAGCTTTTGACATTGGAAGATACAAATCACAGAACTTCCACCATATTCTCAGAAATTCCTGTGACATGCAAATCTGCAGATTTCATCTTCCGATGGTACTAAACTGACAAAGTTAGGTATATCTCATCAATTTGTAAGTTTAAATCACAGGTTGTGTGTGCATTTTCTCAAGAGCTGGTCCCTTTATTTCACTTACAGGATATAATTACTGCTGTTAATATTAATACAAAAGTTAAATCATAATTGCGGAGTCACAGCAGAAAGTTTCACCTGTGGGTATTAAGCCCCTTGGGTGTCCTAGAAAATTTTTTTCAAAACATTTAAGCACCTTCAGTATGCCTTCTGAAAATTTTGCAAATAAGAAATAGCACAAGTTGTTGTAGGCATAGAAAGAAGTCTGGAGATTATGAAATTATGGTTCTGAAATTCAGAGCCCACATCAGCCTGGTTGCTGCATGAGAAGCCCCACCCAACTTTGTTATCTGAGTTGTGGAAACTGGAAAGTGACCAGTATTCCAGCTCACTTGTTTCCTCTGTGAACAAGGACAGGGCGTCCTCTTTGGCAATAAAAGAATTCACCACCTGGCCACTGTAGGGGCCTTGGTCCCCAACTTCATGTCCATCTATCCTGCCTCCTGCCCTAGACTCTTATAACTACGATCATAGTCAAGTGGATGAGTGCATCCACCCCATCAGCTATAAATTTAACCACAATAAATTAGGAGAACTAAGTCCCTCCAGCAAAGGCTGAGTCTAGCTGAAAAATAAATGAGTTCATGGAAGAATTCAGACCAGGAAATCATAGGGTTGTTTGTTTTTGTTTTCAGTTATCTTGGTGTTTTACAAGAATTCATTTGATATTCTGAATGAACTGGAAAGTTACTATAGTGATTGCTCCACTTTAAATATAGGGACACATCCTAAAGAGAAGCATTACAAACAGAAATCTGCCCAACAAGGATTATATAAGGATCTTATATTATAATGCCATATTTGTCCTTTCCAAATCCTGATGCTGTGATTACTTGAGGCTAAATGGGAACAGCAGAAAGTGTTTAAAGATGGGTCCGACTGGGTGTGGTGGCTCACACTTGTAATCCCAGCACTTTGGGAGGATGAGGCTGGAGGATTGCTTGAGCCCTGGAGTTCCAGACCTTAAGCCAGGGCAACATAGCGAAACTCCATCTCTACATAAAGTGAAAAAATTAGCTGGGTGTGGTGGTGTGCGAACGTAGTCCCAGCTACTTAGGAGACCGAGGCGGGAGGATCACTTGAACCTTAGGAGGTCGAGGCTACAGTGAGCCATGTTCACATCACTGCACTTCAGCCTGGGTGAAAGAGAGCAAGACTCTGTCTCAAAATAACTAACTAAATAAATAAAAATAAAGATGGGTCTCAGGGTTCCACAGGGGCTGCCGTGATCCATGAGTGGAGGAGGGGGCTTCTTAGGTCAGGTACTCTGATGTAATTCAAAGAATTACAGAGGCCTCGTCCAGTTCATTCAGACCTCACAGTGAAGCTGCAGAACTGGCCATTTGATCAGGGGGAACTGTCGGAGCGTACAGGACAGTGAACTGAATGAATGCTGAGGTTTGACTGCTTATTCCTTGATGAACCCTTGAGTCTTTGCTTCCCTGTGCCTTGGTCTGAACGTGGGAGAGAAAGAGGTAGCCTAAGCCATCTGCATGGGAGAAGAGTGAACAAGCCCATTAAGTTATCAGTGGGGCCCAGTGGAAATAGGGGGGATGTGACAGCAGGGAAACACAAGTGGCACCTCTCTGGGCCTCTCCTACCTGCACCAGGCCTCTTTCTGAAACATGAGTTTCTCTGGGATGTGTGTTTGCTGTTGGGGAGCTGGAGTGAGTCTGTATGGGTTGGAACTGTTTTCACCTCTGAATATGTCCTTATTTTGTGGTCATGCAGTTTTGGATTGAGATTGTCTGAGACTTCAAAGGAAATCCCAAAAGCTCGCAGGAGAGAATATTGAAGAAAAGCGCATTGTATATAGTACGGTTTGGCTTTTTTCTTCCAGCTGTAAAATTTGGCCGAATGTCAAAAAAGCAGAGAGACAGCTTGTATGCAGAAGTGCAGAAACACCGGATGCAGCAGCAGCAGCGTGACCACCAGCAGCAGCCTGGAGAGGCTGAGCCGCTGACGCCCACCTACAACATCTCGGCCAACGGGCTGACGGAACTTCACGACGACCTCAGTAACTACATTGACGGGCACACCCCTGAGGGGAGTAAGGCCGACTCCGCTGTCAGCAGCTTCTACCTGGACATACAGCCTTCCCCAGACCAGTCAGGTCTTGATATCAATGGAATCAAACCAGAACCAATATGTGACTACACACCAGCATCAGGCTTCTTTCCCTACTGTTCGTTCACCAATGGCGAGACGTCCCCAACTGTGTCCATGGCAGAATTAGGTAATGGCATGCATGCTTCTCCTGGGATGCTCTATTCATGCCCTTTGAAGTAAAAGGGGTATGTCTGACTTTCCTCTAATGAGTTCTGCTAAATGATGCAATTCACCTCTACCATTTGGGCCACTTAATTTTCTGCCCTGCCCCCTTGCTTTTGACCCTCTGCTGTTTCCCATGGTTTATCCAATACATGCATTGACCTCTCAGCATTAGAAATGGGACAAAAACCAACAGAAGCAGTCTTTGAATTGTGCAGAAAACTGTAAGCTCAGGAAATGGCTACATTAACTTCATTAGTGATTTACTTTAGTTATATTCCAAGGATTTGCTTTATACCTAAGGTGACAAAAAAAAAAATGGCAGTCCACAAACTGAACTTGGCCCACAGACATATTTTTTTGACCAGTGCAGAGTTTTAAAATTTTTGAATCAGTTGCTAATATTTAAATTTGGATAATTATACCCAAAAGTTCAGCTTTTTTAGCTTCTTGTGGGAGGGGAAAAAATGATCTATTTACACTGGGCCAACATTTGTGAATGTCAACAGCCAGGGGCTTACACCTTTCAATGGGCCTACCCCACTCCTGCCATTTATATCATATGCACAGCCCCTGTAGGCATCTAAGTTTTGCAACTCTAATATACAGTATAAACGTTCAACAGAAATTAGCTTCTTTACTTACCAAAATGTTCTGATGATGGATATTGGTGACAAAATTGATGTAATTCACATAAGGCTCACCATGCAAAAGACAAAAAACTGTCCTTTTCTTATTGCTGGAACATTACTGCTTCTTGGGAGATGTGACCTAGAAATGTTGATAACACAGACAATGGGCAATTTTCCATTTCAAGGAAGTTGTGTTAACATCGGCTGTTCTATTTAATCGATTTTTAAGTACAGCACTATTATTAGAAAACTTTGATAAGAACCTTTGTAGTTTTTGAATTTGATCTGCTCCTCCTGGTGGTTCCTCACACAAGGTTATAATCCTTTGGGATATTTCAATTAGTTGCTGTGGAGATGACTAAGTTAATACGAGGAGAGAATGAAGACTTCAGATGGAAAAGAAACAGCAGGTTCAGACTTGAGCACAGAAATCCTCAGTTCACAGAAATAATGGCTGTGTTCTTTAGACGGTCTCTCTACCTCTGTACCCCATAAAACATCTTTTAAGTGAGTGAAAATTTATATTTCCAGTAAAATCTTTCTCCAAATAGAACAAATTGAATGTTCTTTACGGTTTTTACACAAGCATCTCTTTATGGGTCTAAATTTAAATCCTCAAGAGCAGGGACATTTTAAGCCTGGTCTTTAACCACTGAACAGCATTAAAAGGTGTAATGCAGCTCTTTTGATTAACAGAGAAACCTCTGAACTAGAAGCCAAGCTGAGCAGAGGTAGGTTTGGTTTTTTTTTTTTTTTTTTTTTTCTTGAACTAGAACAAAAACCTTCCATTTTGGTCATGAAATCTTGGTTGGTTGAGCCTTAAGCAGAACTGTAATGAGAGTACAATTTTCAGATATGAATAAGGATTTGATTGAAAGCTGACATGATACCATGAAAAATGACCTGATTCATTTTAGGTTTGCCTCCACCTTACCATAAATACTAGTGACTCTGTCCTGTTTGCTTGCCAAATGTTCAATCCTGAAATAAATCCATAGGCCTTAGGCAAAGCGTTGCCCTTGAACATGGCACTTTGGCTAAAAAATGCACTGATACCGAAGTGGGGCCAGAAATGGCTGAGCCGATTCCCTGAGGCTCCCGGACAAGTCAGCTTCCTCTTCCATGGTCTCACTTTCCAGTGCAGTCTGGGAGCACTGCCCCCTCATGCTTGCTCTATGTGCTTTTAAATTAGGGATTTTTCACAGGTGTTGTGGCATTTTCCAGGATAAATTAAATGAGATAAATCACTAGGAGAATTCTCAAACCCAAAACTAAACTAGCATTTACCTGGAAAGTATATAATTGGGTTCTAATTCTCTTATCCCATTTATACATGCAAAGTGTTCCAGGGAGCTAAGAGTATCATGAAAGTGGCCCAAATCTTGTTGCTGCTTCTCCAAAGCTACTTAAATTTCCCTGGTATTTCTTTTGGGGCTTAAAGCCTGCTATCTCTTTAACTAAGATTCTTGACTTCATTTCAGGCTAAACTTTGTCATCAGATTTTAAACAAATGAAACCAATTGTATAATAGGAAAATAAATTATAAACCAACACATCCTAAGTCTAATTCTCTCTTTCAAGTGTAGTATGCACAACCTATTACTTTTAGTGAAAAATATGTCTTCATCCTTGGCTAGGAAATTTTGCCCTTGGTGTACAATTAGTACCTGAATTATACATTTCAGATAAACAACCTAGGTTTTAAGTGCAAATTATGTCTGTTACTATAATTGATATCTAAAGCTTTGCGCAGGAGAGACAACTGATATATTGGGCAAAGCATGAGACAAGAAATCCGCTTATATGGGTTGTGGTCCTAGCATTAATATAAGTTATACAACCCAATATACATCACGTAACATCTGCGAGCTGTAGTTTCTGTACTCCTAGAATATAAAGGTCTGTGTCTGAATCATAGCTCTGCCACTTGCCAGCTGTGACACCTTGAAGAAGTCACTTCACTGTGGTTCAGTTTCCTCATCTGTAAAATGGAGATAATACTAGTACCTTTCTCTTGGGGTTGTTATAAGGATTAAGTGAGAAAACATACAGATTCAGGATAGACACAAATTATGTGGGACTGGCATATAGTAAATGCTATATGTATTAACTGCTATCATAATTATTAATGTCATTATTATTTGTTAAACAAGGACAGTTTGGACCAGATGCTGTCTAAAGTTCCTTCCCACTATGAAAATCTGTGACTAACTCAGAAGCGAGGACTTCCCATCTGAAGTATCAAGGCACTGGCTGTATTGCTGAAGCAATCACATGACTTGCCCCAGTCACAAAGTGAGGTAGACTATAGATTATCTGCTGAGCTCAGACAGAAACCAGGTCTCCTAACTCCTAGCCCAAGATATTTCACTATTCCAAACTTTATCTGAGAGACCACGCTTAAATTCTCGAATTTTATTCAGCCTGACCATACTCGCCTTTGCTGAAATGGAGATTTAAAAATAGCAAAGTGTCTAAAATCTTACACTTGCCAAATCGACTATGAATTGGAATGAAAGGCTGTTGGTGAGCAGATGGTGTGAATGCAACCACTGCCCTCTACTGGTATGTCATGTACATTGCATGGTTTGTTGTCTCACTTTTTATTGGCTGTTTTAAATAGGGATAAGTGGCCACAGTTTCTTAAGACAAAGTGAAACCACAAGATGCTAAGTATCTTATTAACTAGAAATGAAACATAACCTGGAAGGAAATGATATGAGCCTCTTCTCATCCTTCACTCCACAGCATCCCCCCCTACTTCCCTGTGAAGACTCTTCATCTTCATCATTTTTTTATCAGCAAAAATTGGTTTACATTCTAGAAACGATCTTATATAGTGAGAGTTCTTTCCAAAAGAGGTAGTTCACTACCTTATTTATGTATTTTCTTGTTTCTTACTCCCCATTATTTTTGTCTTTACTCACCTATTCTCCAGTGTCACTGATTCTAAGACACGTAATTTACTGGCTTCTCCCTCTCACTCTCAGTTTCTCATTCTTTCCTTTACATTTGTTCTTGTATTTGTGTTTTATTTTTTATGTTATTTATTCATGCTGTTTTAGTGTCTATGTGTTGCCAAGTAGGGCCATTCAGGTTTATTATGTTTCAGTGTCTCTAAGGAGATTCTGGTTTCCAGCTCCATTTAGGTGAACCTGCTCTGTTTTCACACAAACAAGTCTGCTTCTGTTTGACAAAAGCAGTAACAAATTTCCAAACAAATAGATACTCTCCCTAGTGTTGCCAAGTTTGCATTCAGCACCGTTCTTTTAAAATGATTGCCTATTCTATACTCAAAACCCTAGGGAGAGGGATCATTTTTTGATATGGTTTTATATTCATGGGATTTTGTCAATTCTTTTAAAAAATAATTCTTTAATCATCCTTCCCTTCCAGAACAATTATTACCAAGCTGCTCCAAATTGTTAGTTCCTGGCATCTAGATTCTAGCAGCCTTCTATGTGGTCCTCCTGCCTGAGCTTCTCTGTGCTTCAATCCACCAACCACAAAACTGCTTGTTCCATTTCCCCAGATATAATTTTCTTTTTTTTTTTTTTAAGAGGGAGTCTCGCTCTGTTGCCCAGGCTGGAGTGCAGTGGTGTGATCTCGGTTCACTGCAACCTCTAGCTTTCAGTTTCAAGCGATTCTCCTGCTTCAGCCTCCCAAGTAGCTGGGATTACAAGCACCCGCCACCACGCCCAGCTAATTTTTGTATTTTCAGTAGAGACAGGGTTTCATCATGTTGGCCAGGCTGGTCTCGAACTCTTGACCTCAGGTGATCCACCTGCCTCAGCCTCTCAAGTAGCTGGGATCACAGGCAGCCAACACCATGCCAAATTTTTTTGTATTTTTAATAGAGACAGGGTTTCACCATGTTGGCCAGGCTGGTCTTGAACTCCTAACCTCAAGTGGTCTGCCCAGCTCATCCTCCCAAAGTGCTGGGATTACAGGCGTGAGCCACCACACCCAGCCAATCTCTTCCTTTTCTGACAGCTTCAATTACTTTTTTCTTTCTCTTCTTCTGTAATTCAACTTCATACCTTATTATCTAGACTTAAATTGTCCTTCCAGTGTGTTCATACGTGTTCACCAGGTTACAAGTTCCTAGAGAAAACTTCTTTGGCCTCTAGGTCTTTAATAACTTCAAACTCCTTACGCTCAAGTGTAATAATAACTAATATTCTGTAGCACATTCAAAGTAATCCTCCCCATTCTAAGGGCTCAACTCTTTTAATTCTCATAGCAGCCCTATGAAATAGGTACCATTTCCCTCATTTTACAAATGAGGAAACCAAGCACAAAGAGGTTAAATAACATACCCAACCAAGATCACACAGCTAGTAAGTAGCAGAGCTGAGATACAGACTCCAATGGTCTAGCTCCAGAGTCTGTGGCTTCACAACTACACTATGCATAGCCACATGGTAGGCCCTCAGTAATGCTTGTTCTGCAATTTGCAGGAAAAACAAAAGAAATACCTAGTTGTCACCATAAAAGAATATCATTTTCTAGTTTTTCAAGAATAAGAATAATCCTTCCCAGGTCAATGTTATGTGGCAGATGTGTCTTCATAAAAATGCCAAGAAGAAATACCACGTCAATCATTTCCTATGTCTATCTAGGTCAATATTTTTTCATTCCTAGACAGTGGTATAAAGGCACAGAACAAGGGCAAAGTCAGGAGGGTCTTTGAAGTCACCAAGTGTTATCTTCAAATGTTGGCTTTGCAAAGTCCCTATCCTCCTTCACATTCCCAAATACAAAACAGTTCCAAATTACTTGTTTAAATGTGTACAGACAGTCAAAACCCACACAGCACATTGTTTTCTACTTGTTATTTCTTAAAGCAAATATTAAATCAGTAATTATTCAAAGAACTTGGCTTTTCATGTTTGTGATCTCCCGTTTTCTCCTTAGAACACCTTGCACAGAATATATCTAAATCGCATCTGGAAACATGCCAATACTTGAGAGAAGAGCTCCAGCAGATAACGTGGCAGACCTTTTTGCAGGAAGAAATTGAGAACTATCAAAACAAGGTATGATCTGAGGAATTTCTCCTCCTAGGATTGAGGCAATATTGGGAAGGGTGTTGGTATAGGAAAGTTGGTCAAGAGTTCACACAGACCAAAGAATGAATGTCATCAGGTTTCTGTTTAAATATCTTTTTTCCGAAGCTGCTAATGTACTTGAAGCTTTGCCATTTTACTGAGATGCCTGCATGCAAAATTTCAGCAATAGCAAATAATTTCTATTGTGCTTTCCAGGTATACACATACCTCCTTCCATTTGTCAACATGAGAATAGATTAAGCAGCTTCCAAAAGCCTAAATGAATTGAGAATTGTCTCAATATCACAATCGAAGATTTTAAGGTCTGGAAGTTCATGTAAAATAATCTCAGCCTCATGTTTCTGGAAGTTGACAAGGAAGCCTCATGTTTCTGGAGGTTGTATTAGGGAGTATATACAAAAAAATTTAGAAGCTGTCATCATAACTCCAGTCTGAACATAGCAATATGAGGCTGACAAATAGTACCCTACTTGCCTTTTTCTATAAAACACCCAGATCAACAAGATTATCTAGGTGAATCCATTTTACATTTGAGGAAAACTAACATCCGTTGGCATGTCTGGAGAGTGAAACATCAGGACCAGACCTTGACTCCTGGCTCCTAATTCAGTGTTCTTCCACCCTATCATACCGGTGGAAACAGTCTGAAACTAAGATTGGAGAAACAAGTTGGCAACAAAACAGATCCAGATCATTCTGTAACTGAATTGGAGAGTGTGAATATAAAAGGAATTTAACAGGACATGTTGGGGAATAGCAACACATTGCTTTGTTTGCCTTTGAGGTAGCAGGTAATGCCAGCAGCCAAAGCTACAAAGGAGAAGCAAGAAAACAGTAAGAAGCAACAAAGTATGTGAAATGGGATTTTAGAGTCAGAGATGCTTGGATTTGAATCCTAGGTCCCATATCCACTAGTTTTTTGTTTTGTTTTGTTTTGAGACAGAGTCTAACTCTGTCGCCAAGCTGACACTTGCACTGGCGCAATCTCGGCTCACTGCAACCTCCACCTCCCGGGTTCAAGTAATTCTTCTGCCTCAGCTTCCCAAGTAGCTGGGACTACCGGTGTGTACCACCACGCCTGGCTAATTTTTGTGTTTTTGGTAGGAACAGGGTTTCACCATGTTAGCCAGGCTGGTCTTGAACTCCTGACCTCAAGTGATCCCCCTGCCTCGGCCTCCCAAAGTGCTGGGTTTACAGGCGTGAGCCACCGTGCCCAGCCAGAAAAAATATTCTTATGAAAGTGAATTAAAACAAGGATGTCATAAAGCACCTAGCTCATAGTAGGTGCACAATAAATTCAGTTGATTCCTCCTTTCTCCCTTCCCCCAAGTAAAGTGGTGTTAAATTTCCCAAGGCAAAATAATTACTTAAAAGAAGATCCAGGCCGGGCACGGTGGCTCATGCCTGTAATCCCAGCACTTTGGGAGGCCCAGGCAGACAGATCACTTGAGGTCAGGAGTTCAAGACCAGCCTGGCCAACATGGTGAAACTCTGTCTCTATTAAAAATACAGAAATTAGCTGGGTGTGGTAGCAGGTGCCTCTAATCCCAGCTACTCAGGAGGCTGAGGCAGGAGAATCACTTGAACCCAGGAGGCAGAGGTTGCAGTGAGCTGAGATTGTTTCACTGCACTCCAGCCTGGGTGACAGAGCGAGACTCCATCTCAAAAAAAAAAAAAGAAGATCCTACTTTCCCACTCTTCGTGGCCCAGGGCTAAAGCAGTGGCATGCTTTGCTTTCATAACTCTGCAGCTTCTGCTACAAAACCTAACATCTTCCTGGAGGATGTTAATGTGTTTCCCTCTTTAACAGCAGCGGGAGGTGATGTGGCAATTGTGTGCCATCAAAATTACAGAAGCTATACAGTATGTGGTGGAGTTTGCCAAACGCATTGATGGATTTATGGAACTGTGTCAAAATGATCAAATTGTGCTTCTAAAAGCAGGTATGTGCTTTGCAAGTGAATTTTGAGATCTCTTCCTAACCTTTCACCCGCTTATTAAAGAAATGCTTGGTAAGGAAGGTGTCGGGAACAGTTTTTCTCCAATGACAATAGCTCAGGTTTTTCTTAGCAGAAATGGAGTTCTTTTCAAAGGTTCTGAGGTATATTCAGGAAACATTCCCCCCACTTTGCATCTCTTCTAGGTGAAAAGATTAATCTGAAGGTCACCTGCATTCCCAAATTTTCCCATCACCTGTGTTTTGCTTCTACACTCCAAGTCCTCCGAGTTTATGATGTTAGGAAGAAGGAAGTAGAACTCAGAAAGATATACTTGTTTTTGATTCTTGGTTTTAGTACATATGAATCAATGTTTTCCTAGCAACTCTGAGACTCTGCATTGCGAGGTAGAAGAGTGCTAAGGAAGTAATTTATAAATCAACCCTCACTTCAGTTAAACAGGGCTTAGATTCAGCACAACAGTCTTTTAATTACATAGAAAACTCTGCCCTTTTGGATAGACAGCTGATGTCTATCCAAAACTGAGCTAGCTAACTGAGAACCCACTAGCTAAACTGCACACGACACCCACCATGCTGTCTCAGGAGTCTCTACATGAGCACCTCAGAAACAAACTCACTAACATCCGATGACCCAAATGACCCAAACCATTTCTGCCTCTGCTTAGGTTCTCTAGAGGTGGTGTTTATCAGAATGTGCCGTGCCTTTGACTCTCAGAACAACACCGTGTACTTTGATGGGAAGTATGCCAGCCCTGACGTCTTCAAATCCTTAGGTAAGGGGATATCAAGGTGCCTTTTATTCAAATCGGGGCTATAGGAAAAGATGCGGGTTGAGTGAAAGCTCTGCTTGGACAAAATGAAAACTGTTTATTTAGAAACAAACATTAAGGGGTTTTATACCTATTTTACTTTCTAGTTAGTCACTGTAGAAAAGTCATATAGCTCAAAAGTTTTTTGTCTACATTACATGTAAAGATGTAGAGTTTCATTTTATCTAGTTGGTAATCAAAGGGATTTATATGACCTGTCCTTCCAGTTCCCTTCCAGATTTTAAGAAACCAGATTTGCTGGTGATGTATTATTCAGATAACCTTTAGGATGTGAGTTGATACATAAAATTAAGCAAAGGGCAAAAGCTTTGCCCTTCCATCCCCCTCAAACAGTAACCATTAATGAGACTGAAATGCAGATATCAAAGAAATAAAAGTTATAGTTAAGTGAAACCATGACATATAATTTATAATAAATAATTTTGGGCCAGGCGCAGTGACTCATGCCTGTAATCCCAGCACTTTGGGAGGCCGAGGCAGGAGGATCACCTGAGGTTAGGAGTTTGAGACCAGTCTGGCCAACATGGCAAAGCCCCATCTCTACTAAAAATACAAAAATTAGCTGGGCATGGTGGCGCATGCCTGTAGTCCCAGCTACTCAGGAGGCTGAGGCAGCAGAATCACTTGAAACCGGGAGGTGGAGGTTTAAGTGAGCTGAGATCATGCCACTGTGCCCCAGCCTGGGTGACAGATTGAGACTCTGTCTCAAAATAATTAATAATAAATTTTGGATTTCTATAAATAAAATGAACATAGTTATTAAGAAGAATGGATAAGTATCTAAAATGAGTGATTGTTTTAAAAAGTTATATGACAGAAGATACATATAATGAACTGTCATGTAGCACATTACATATACATTTATATGTAAAATATGCAAATCTGAAGGAATAGACACCAAACTTAACCAGTCTTTTAGAAAATGGATTATTATTTTAGGGGACTTTCACATTCTGTGTTTTCAGGTTGGTAAATAGTTACAATAGTTTTACCACCAGAATGTGTCATTTGTTAACATTTTTAAGGATTTTTCAGATGAAATAGAGTTGAAAACAAAAATGAGTTAATTTAACATATCAGTTAGAATATGGCTATTAGACTGTATAGGTTAAAAGTATAGGCTCTGAAATCAGACAGCCTAGCTTTGCTTCTTCTTAGGCTGTACTTTCTACCTGTGTGACCATAGGTGCATTACTTTCCAAGTCTCAGTTTCCTTACCTCTAAAATTGGGATAATAATAATCCCTCCTTCATAGAGCTGTTTTAAAATAAGAAGAAAGGCAAAGAAATATCTTAGAGCAATACTTGCCACAGTAATCACACAACAAAAGTTCAGTCTCATTATTTTGAATGAGGATGATGGTGGCAATGGTGATGTGATGGAAGTGGTGGTGATGGCTAAACAGATTTTTCTTTTAAGATTTTAAACTATTATACTGTAGAAATGTTACTATTATTCCTTCTGATCTTCAACCACTAGATCTCTCTTCACCTTCCCCATGTTTTTCTCCTAAGACCTCCTATTGAACTTAGGAGAACCTTAGGAAAACCTAAGACCTAGGTTGTTCTCCTAAGACAATAACCAAAATTCTAAACTGTCTTTATTTTCATTTTGGCAGGTTGTGAAGACTTTATTAGCTTTGTGTTTGAATTTGGGAAGAGTTTATGTTCTATGCACCTGACTGAAGATGAAATTGCATTATTTTCTGCATTCGTACTGATGTCAGCAGGTAAGACAACCAAATAAAAATACAAATGGTTTTAGAATTGTCTAAGATAAAGAATTTTTACGAGGCCCATACGTTTAATAGCTATAAAATATTTGGGAGCTACTAAGAGAGGTCTCCACCCTTATTAAATTGGATTTTAAGTCTTCAAATAACACCCTCTCTTCTCCACCCATCCAACACAAACATATGTTCTTTTGAGAAAACCTCATGCCTTTCAGATAAAATGTAAAGAAATGAGAATTGAACAAAATCCAGTCCAGAATTAACCTCCTGATACCAAGAGAAATGCTGTGGTAGAATAGGGTTGCCTTTCTTAACACCAGTCTCCAGGATAACGTGATTTTTAAGACATCCTATTTTTGGTTAAAATCCATTTAGATGTCATCCACTAGATTATCTGAATTTAATCTGTGTTTTCAACCAGTACTGCATGTTTGGAGATAATCACTTTTGCTAAGTTACTACCTTCTATTTGGAAGACTTAGACATAAGTCTTTATCCTAAATTAACAACCCTTAAGTCACTTGGAATTCTACTGACAATTTTAGTTGACAAAGATTACAAGAAAACTTTCATATTTTTCACAAAAGCTAGCAGGATTGATAATGAATATTTCATTCCAAAGTATAATTATTAGAACGTCTCGCGGGGCCATGGTGGTTTCATTTGCACTCATATGAGTATGGCCTCATATTTAATTGTTTATCCTTTGGAAGGGGAGGGTCCTTCCTTTAAGTATTGGTAAAAATGGAAAGGTTTAACACCCTGTTTTATAACTTCCTTAGATCACTTTTCACTCCATTAGGAGAAATTTTGAAAGAGGAGTGAAACTGGCCTCTGAGTCTCTAAATATTCATTGTGATATAATTATCTGTATCAAAAGAATCCAGAGAAGGAGGATCCTGACACCATGTCAGAGGAATGCTAAAGAATATCTTTTTTTTATATTTAGATCGCTCATGGCTGCAAGAAAAGGTAAAAATTGAAAAATTGCAACAGAAAATTCAGCTAGCTCTTCAACACGTCCTACAGAAGAATCACCGAGAAGATGGAATACTAACAAAGGTGAGTGCCAAAGGCTTCTAGTTGGCATGGCCTGAACTATCCCCTGGCACAAATCATGCTGCCAGTATGGTCATGTAAGTCATATGACCAATTCCCAAAAGTATGAGAAAGCAACACGCTACTAAAAAGAAAGAAATTTCCATTTCAAAAAAATTGTTGAGCCACAACTCATTATTCAGTCTAAATTATACTTACTATAGTTGATTACAAAGTGTCCTGCAACAATAAGGCAATGTAGGAAAAAAAGTTACATTCTAGAAATTCTCTTCCATCAAAGTTGGGCATAAAGCAGAGTTAATATTCTGCACTGACGTAAACTGGAAAAATAATCTTTGAATTTATGTATTTTTTAGAGACAGGGTCTCACTCTGTCTCCCAGGCTGGAGTGAAGTGGCACAATCATAGCTCTATGCAACCCTGAACTTCTGGGCTCAAAAGATCCTCCTGTCTCAGCCTCCTGAATAGCTGAGACTACAGGTATATGTGCTACCACACTTGGCTAATTTATTTATTATTTTTTGTAGAGATGGGTATCTCGCTATGTTGCCCAGGCTGGTCTCGAACTCCTGGCCTCAAGCAATCCTCCCTCCTCCACCTCCCATAGAGCTGAGATTATAGGAGTGAGCCACCGTGCCCAGCCTATAATCTTTGAATTTAGGAAGAAGTTATAAAGGACTAAAAGACTTAATCAGGATGACCATATATACTAATATTATTTCTACTTCCATTAAATTCATTAGTCATCAACAGTAAATGACTTTTGCATTTTTGTCAATTTCCCATCACTACTCTGTATTCAAAGCATAAGGTTTCATTTTTACCAATCATTATCTTTCACAATAAAAATGATTATAATGCCAATTTTTTAAATGTGCTAATATCCTTCAGTGCTATTGCTAGTAGTATATATTTGGTCTTAGAACAATCAGCCCTGTTCTTTCTTATTTTATGTATTTTATTGTGTGAGATGATGTGAGAAGTTTTTGGTTTTGTTTTCTTGTTTATTTGTTTGCTTGTTTTTTTTCTCCTTTATAGCGATGTTAGATCAGAAAGGGGTAACTGGGGGTTAATTGCTGTTTTTGCTTTTGATTTCGCACCTGTTAGGTCAGAAAGGGGTAACTGGGGGTTAATTGCTGTTTTGCTTTTTGATTTTGCACCTGTTAAATGAGCAAACGGGGCAGGAATGGGAAGTAGAAAGGAGGAGCCCTGTCGGGAGCTTCACTCTCCATCTCTTTGCCCAAATGCAAGAGTACCATTAGGATCTCTGATTATAAACAGCACTTAACATCTGGACAAGATCTAGTGAAAACATTTCCTAGAGAAGGTTATTCTGGGTTAAAATAATAAGCAGTTTGCCTTTGTGAGGTGCTTTGGAATCTAAAAATAATTTTGCAAATTGTGTCATTACCCTCAGCTGGTAAATGGTCAATGCTGGGACCTCCATCCAGGCCTTCTGCCTCTATTATTTTGCTTAGACCCAGCATTGCTTTATTACAGGCAAAACTCCTTATCGAAAAGAAACATGTAGTTATCGGAGTTGACTAGTGCCAGTTCTGCATAAAATGTGTAGAGGATGCCATCACCTCCAGTTGCAGTGCCTTCACTACCCACCCACCACTGCCCTCACCTGCTTCTCTATCACCAGACATCTTTTTGCACAGTGGTAGAAGGCAGGATTCCAGGAAGTAGAGCAGAGGGCATCTTGGAGTAGAAGGAGAAATCAAGAGCCTTAGGTTCTGTATGAGTCTGCTGCTGACAAGCTGTGACAACTTTTGCTTATGAACAGCTTTTCTAGTTATTATTCATCTTGAAAATCATATTTAATGTATACTTGGCATTCTATGACATGACTATATCATCATTTATTTTTTTTTTTAAGAGACGGAGTCTCACTCTGTCACCCAAGCTGGAGCGCAGTGGTGCAATCACAGCTCACTGAAACTTCCACCTCCTGGGTTCTAGCAATTCTCCTGCCCCAGCCTCCCCAGTAGCTGGGATTACAGGCGCACACCGCCATGCCTGGCTAATTTTTTTTTTTTTTTTTTTTTAGTAGAGACAGGGTTTCACCGTGTTGCCCAGGCTGGTCTCGAACTCCTGAGCTCAGGCAATCCAATCGCCTTAGCCTCCCAAAGTGCTAGAATTACAGGCGTGAGCCACCGCGCCCAGCCATCATTTATTTTTACCAATCCTCTGCTACTGGATGTTTAAGTTGCTTTAAGTGTGTTTCACCATTGTAAACAATGTCATAGAGATCATTCAGATTCCCTGATCTTTGATGCTTATGCCTGTTCTTGCCTGACGGTGTGTCCTTTCTTTCACTTACAGTTAATATGCAAGGTGTCTACATTAAGAGCCTTATGTGGACGACATACAGAAAAGCTAATGGCATTTAAAGCAATATACCCAGACATTGTGCGACTTCATTTTCCTCCATTATACAAGGAGTTGTTCACTTCAGAATTTGAGCCAGCAATGCAAATTGATGGGTAAATGTTATCACCTAAGCACTTCTAGAATGTCTGAAGTACAAACATGAAAAACAAACAAAAAAATTAACCAAGACACTTTATATGGCCCTGCACAGACCTGGAGCGCCACACACTGCACATCTTTTGGTGATCGGGGTCAGGCAAAGGAGGGGAAACAATGAAAACAAATAAAAGTTGAACTTGTTTTTCTCATGCATATGATTTCCATTATGCCTACAGATATGGACCCTTTTTCTGTCTTGACTTCTTGATCGTTGACCTCTGTTTACAACAGAAGGAGGGTACTAAAGTCGGAGGATTTCCTTTTCTTGTAGCTCACTGCCCACAGACTTTCTACAGTCACCAATCTGTCAGTAACAACAGCGAGTCCAGCAATAATCGGTGACTGGTGTGCATAGCGGAGGTTGCGGCATTACTTTGCACAACTAGCTCTTTGTTTCATGAAGGAAGTTTTTATTTTTTCACCGATTATTGCCAGTCCGCAGGATGGCATGAAAAGGGTCCATAGCAGTAGCAACAATAGCATTATAATATATTACAGGGTAAATGGGCATGAAGACTATATATAGCTAAAAGAGATATTGTTTATATATTGTTTTAAGTAATATAAAATGTAGTTACTGGTGTAGCTTTTCCTGTTGAATTGATAAGGCACTTTCATTTTGCACCTTTTTCTTTAAATTAAATGCTAGCGTGTTCACTGTCGTGTCGCATGTGCACCAGAAACACAAGTTTAACTGAGAAGGCTTGGAAGGTACGTTGGGAGGTATTTATGCTGCTGTTTACAAAATTACTTTTAAAAGACTGGCTGGTCATATCTAGAAACCACCACGTTGGATTTTTTTTTTTAACATGTGAATTTAGAATTAGAAACGGAACTCTCCCTAAATTATACTTTCCTTTTTGGTTAAGTTTAATGATAGATGTGTTTATGCTTCATACAAAGTTGAATGATTGATTGGCACGGTGGACGTATACCATTATGATCATTTTTTTTTTTAAAGCTTTTTAAAATGCCACCTCATGGAGGTGAGAGGGAGGAGAAACTCATTTTACACAATTCAGTAGTTAAATATGGACTCAGTCTCAACTTGGAATTCTTATGTTTTGAGAACAAATCAATAACCAGAATATTTATTGGAATCTAGCCTTTATTATAAGAAGGACCCAAAGATTATATCTTGAGCAAATGCACACTCCCCATGTGAGGATATGAAGCATTTACTTTGTGAATGTTTATGTTCTTGGTATAATCTAGGAACCCTATGAGTTTATCTGAGTGAACTAATTCTAGATTTGTTGTCAATAGATGCTATAATTCAAGAAAGTTGCTCTCCATATTTGAAAAACGATGGATAGGAGGGTGAGGGAAGCATACAATGTTGAACCAGTTTCTCTTATTTAAATATTAAATACTTTAAGCCTTTAAAGTGAAGTTGATGCTAGCTGCAAACATTTACTCTTGTATTTATCTTCACTAGGAAACTGTAGACTGTAATTTATTTTATTAAATATTTAGAAGATTATTTGGCTTGTGTGTTCAGGTGAGAAACACTGAGTTGTTTTTGTTTAATTTCATGGTTTTTTTAATAATCCCTACTGGGGGAAGGGGAAAGGAATAGTCTGATAAACAGGTGTGCATATTTTAAAAACAAGTGACCTTTTGGGAATGTAGGCATTTAGACGATGATTTTAGTCGCACTAGGGGTGGGATTCAAACTACTGGTCAAAGACCATTTTGTACAGAAAAGGGAACATCTCCGATGGGTGTTAACGTAGGAGTTTCCACGCAGCCCTTTATGTCCGAGAAATAGTCTCCTCTGCCATTGGGGTCCCTGCGGAATCTTCTACAGGAATTGCAGCTCTTCACGTCATGCTGGGTTACCAGCATGGGCTTCCCAGAGCACTTCACTGTGTTTCTAACTCCACTGACTTTTCTGACTTGTTTCCTGAGGGACTTGGAAAAGGGGAAGGTATTATTCACATAGATGTGTGTATGAAGCCTAAATAACATCCAATTTTTTTTCCAAAAACATAGTAAGGGTTTAACCATAAATAGAAGAGTAATATTCCTTTAAATTTCTTACAGGCATGTAAAATTTTATGTGTTTATAGAGAGATGCTGTCAGCAGATAGTATTTATATTGGGGCAAGAAGGGTTAAATCAAATCTTTAAGTAAGCATAGTTCCTTTAAAGATCAATAGTATTTATACTCTGAAAAGAGTACCAAGCTTAGTTCAGTTATTTATTCATCCATTTTTTTCCTATTGTTTCTCCTCTATGGGGAAATGGTGTTTTGTTTTTGTTTGAGTTTTGTGTTTTGGTTTTTTGGTTTTGTTTTTTTTGTCATTCAGATTCACTAAATTTGGGGATGGTTTTATTAAAGTATATTAACTTCTTTTTAACCAAAGCTTTCTGAATATGACCAGCCTCAGGTGCTAGCGCATTAAAGAGCAACTAAACCTAATTCCAGTGTCGATCTGTGAAATAATAAAAGCTAATTGAATTTCTCTAAGGGTGAGAGAGAACATAATGATGAACTTAAAAAGAAATTCCTTTTCCCAGAAAGGATTCTGCATGTACCTACAAACAATCATGCTCTAACCACAGTAATAGTCATGCCATGGTGACATTGCTTTTACAGTAAACCAAGATAGGTAATATGATGCTTCTTCCCAGGTGTTTCTGAAAGAAAAGCAGGGGTGGAGCTTAAGAGCCAAGTCCACTGATTGACATAGTAGAATGGAATTGTGGACAGAGACATGCTCCGTGAAACAAGGAAACAACTGACTACTATTTGGATCTAATTTGGGATCTGATGTTAAACAATAAATTCAGTTTAAAAAAACATATGGAGCTCAGAAAAGAATGCGAAAAACTTCTCATTTTCCTTTCTTCATTATTATAAAAACACCTATGTGATGACATAAAATACTTGGGTGATATCAGAACAATTATCCTTAATAGTTCTTATAATTAAAGTTTCCTAAACTTCAATCTCCAATAGTCTTTTAAGGATTGGAACCACATCACTGTCAGCCCCGCTGCTACAATGCCTTTATACAATTTTTTTACATAAGGCAAATAAGGCTTTTGTACAAAGCCTGAATACCTTCTGTTCCAATGGTGTCCAAATGGTTATTATATTGTGAAAAACCTGGCCTTGGTCACAGTGCAAACAAAAGTATAGATGAAAGTGCTTTTTGGACAGTTTGCAAATGTGTTAAAGCTATGGATTTTTTTTTAAAGTGTTCAGCATCTTAACGTGTATTAAAGCTATGGATTTTCTTTAAAGTCTTCAGCATCCTAATTCACCCTTTCTAACTTAAGAAAAACATGACTTAAGACACTGTTTCTAAGTTTGGTTGTTCTTTATAGTGTGGATACCCAGTTATCTGTGAGCGTATGGGGGTGGGCTGAGGGTCAGGTGAGGAAGGAGTGTGTGTGTGTGTGTGTGTGTGTGTGATTTGCATGTGTATGATGTGTGTGCGTCGGACCGCTTCTAGGCTACTAAGTGTCAATGGAAAAGAAAATGTATTCAAAATACTTAAATCAAAACTAGAAGATGGGGAAAAAAAGATTTATTCTATACAAAGCCTTGTCTGGACCACTTTAGAGAGACTTCTATTTTTTTAACCCTTCTATAAATATTTGATGGCACTTGAAATATTCCTGCAATAAAATGTGATTTGTGTAAAGAAAAAAAGATTTTGTAATGTGAAACAAAGAAAGAAAGTAATGTAATTTTCTAAAAAAAAAAATACAAACAAACAAACTTTGTATTATTTTCTTGATGGAATTTGTCTATCTGTCTTTGGAAAACTTTTTATTTCATTGAATGTGCCATAGTAGAAATGTGTGTTTTTAGTTTTAGACTAAGGAATAGCTAGTTGTTGTGTTCCGACATTCCAAAATGCAAAACAACCTAGTAGTATCTTTCATGAAAAGGTTTCAGTAGTATGTAAGCTTCTCTCATTGTTGCTTTTTTGCACATGTTCTTCATTCCTCTCTAGTGCAATATGTACATAGAGCACTTGCGGGTGTACCTTGATCCCTCAGGGAAAAATACATATTTGTACAGTTTTTTGGGGTTTTTTTGTTTTTTGGTTTTTTTGTTTTGCCTTTTGTTTTTGGCTAAGGAATGTCGATCGAATCACTTGTTATTGTTGAGGGGCAGCCAGATAATAATCCTAAAGCCACTGTTTCAAACACTGATTGTTTAAATCATATGTCCTTCCAATGCTATTATTTTAAGATAATAATAAAAAGTTATTTTCTGACAGTTCTTTGTGCTGATTGGTGAAAAACAAGGGTAAATAAGCACCTTATAATTGACTTACTGTGAATGACAATCCATCTTGGTATCAACGATAGAAGCCCTATCATTTTGGAGTTGGGGTTAAGAGTCAGAAACAATGTGCTCAGGGATCTCCTAAAACTCTTAAAACAGGGTGGCCAGTACTACTGGGACAAATTGTTTTTTATTATTAATAATAATGATAATAATACTATCCCTCCAAGGCACAAGTGAACTATATAGAACTGCGTGTGTGTAAACTCTTTACTCTCGTCTCATTTTGTTGAGTTCAGAACTTGACGTGCTCTTCAGTCTTGTGTTTCAAAACACTGAATAACTTCCAAAGCAAAGTTATGCCAGTGTGTTCAAAAGATAAATTAATAATGTACCAGCAAAGAGCATCAAAGTATAGTCTTTGCATATTCCAGTTACCATTTCTCTAATAATTAAAATATTCATGATAAATAATATATATATAGCATCATATGTTAAAAACTATTTCAAATTCTACATATTAAGGATGAAAATTTTAAAAACCAGTAATAAGAGGAGAGACCTGCCTATCAGTACAGTGATATAGGTAAAAGATAAAATATGTTTTTAAAATACCAGCAATTAACTATTGTTTTCATGTGCTCTCCTCTAGAAGCAAACCAAAAATTCCTTCATGGAAAACAATTCTTACTTCTACATGTGTAGTTTATATCTGATGCATTACAAGAGCTAATGTTTAAAGACAAAACAAAACCTGCCTATATAGACAGCAGCAACTCGAGCCAACATTTAGTGTTACATGTTATATTTTTGAAATACAGTTTTGTTATCATATTCCACATATTACTTTCCATAAAGTCAGAGAAGTTGAATGTAATTGTTGGCTCTGATTCTTCCACCTTGGGATATACATTCACAAGAAGATTTATATATTTTCTTACTATGATAGAGGAACATAATCTGGGAAAACTTCCCATGTCTATAAGATGAAAAGGATACCTTTACCATGTTGTTTTGGATAATAAAGAATATGGAAAATGGTAGAAATCTCTCCTGTGTGTATTCGTATATGTGTGTATACACACACACGTTGACATTTTTACATAACATGTGATTGCCACTTCTTAGAAAGTTATGATATAGAACCCCATGAAAACAACTTTATATTATAGATCAAATAATGTGCCCAGAAATGCAATTGCAACAGTAAATCTTGATCTATTGGTAATAGTCTATGATACAGGTCTTCATTCTATCCCTAAACATAATGTTAGTAAAGACATTCCATCAGATTTTATTATAGAGACCTTCCTATTGCTATTTATTTTTAAGAGATGAGAAGACTGACTAGCAATGTCTCCACAGTGCAGTTGCTTTTACTTCTGGGTCTGTCTGTCTGTTTGTGTAGGTGAGATCAGTGTTGTCAGGCTCTCAGAATAATTTTTAAAAGAATCCAGAAGCCTGACTTCATACCAAGTAGCCATCCTAGATGGGCAGGAGGGGATCTCCATGTTCAACCAAACCCTCAGAACTTAGAGCAATAAATACATTCAGTCATTTATTTATAAATGAATGACAGAATATTCAATCCAAATAGAAACAACCTTTTTTCAGTGATGCAACATAACATGGAGTCTTATATTGAGAAAGTGAGTATGAATATTTTAAATAGATGCCTAGGAAATCTGTGTTTGCTGTTTACATTTAGTGTACTTTGCCACATTAGCAGTACCACACTTTTACTTGCATCCTTCTAAGAACTAATGAAAGATAGCTTGCTATTAGCTTTGACATGCTGCACATGCCATTATGTTGTTCTCTAAGAACAACTAAATTCTCTCCAGTGTTCACGTGATTCCTTTTTCATCATTATTACTTTAATGTGGATGAATACTATTTCTAGGAACTTGATTATCATTGAACAGATTGCATATGTAAATGCAGATAATTCTTGAGCAATATAGTGAAAATGATTTCACAAAAAAAAATCCATATGTACTGTATACATCTTCCTGAATCCAAAATTCTCTTGTTATCCACACAGTTTGAAATCTCATATTAAACAGTGGTAAATTTTTAAACATTAGGACATTAGCTGGCTGCTTCTATAAATGTACCTGTATTGTCTGCCTGCTCCTTTTGTGGAGATGTGTTTTTGTATTGGATGTTTGGGCCAATGGGAGGCTTCAAGCTACAACATATTTTCCCAGTTTAAATAATATTTAACATATGACAAACCCCAGACAAGGCTTTTAATATGTATAAAGAACTGCAGTGTTAGGTGGTTTATTTGCAAACCGTTTTCAATGTTGTCCATTTTTATGGCACCTTTAACAATATTCTTGTTTCCAAAGTACAAAAAAAATAGGTTAAATAATCTAGCCATAACTGAATGTCAAGCAATAAAACAAATGACTTTTGTGCATAGACTTAAAAAATACAAATTTTAGACATCTGCATGTAAATGCAATCTCTTGTTTACTGCTTTCTTCAACTTGAGCAATTGATTCCTTATTTACTATTAACTTAAGAACTTGTAATGGCCTGTAAACATTTTCTCTCTTACTCTTCTTTCAAATTTACCTGTCCCTGCTTTTGAGTCATAATATTTAATGTTGTTCTGCACATCTCTATACAGTTAACTTTTTGGCTTTCATTCTGTATAGATAAGAAAATGTTATATTATAAACAGCCTACTCAGTGCAAATATTTATCTGTTTATCAAATCCACAATATGCTGTATAATACCGGTTTTACTATATAATCTATTTTAGACATAGCTGTTTAGAACTAGAGTGTGCTATTTTTGTGTTTTTCTGATGTGTGGTGCTAGACAAGTTACTTTTGTGAACAACAAAAATTATCCCTTTTATTCCTAGACAATACCACCTTTGGGTCTTGTTAATTTCACTGAGTATAACTATATATTTGTATATATATACATATATATATATATCTACCTATGCCCAACTGGCAGCTGTATCAGAGTGCTGGATTTGGGACATGCTTTTCTCTTTAAATACATAATATCATTATATAAATTATTCTAGAGTGTATTTAATTAGGATAAAATTACTTCCTTAGTATGGATATTTGACATCTATAGGGTGAATTTGTTTATAAATATGGCTATATGGAAACTTATTAGCATTTACTTTATGTTTGCTACTTGGCTTTATAGCATATCTCCTAAGCTGAAAAATAATTTGCCAGGCCTTCAAGATCCTAAAGAAACTTGTTTAATGGAGTAATATACTTTTTTTCTTATTAAGGAATTATATTATTGGCATCTAACACAGTTGTATTCTTAGCTCCTATTATAGATAATAGGCATTGATATAAAATATCCTAGATGGCTTGATGGCAGAATAAACCTTTCCCCTCCTACCTGAGTCATGAGAAGGATGGAGACGTCCTCTGCCATAACATGGGCCATAAAGCAAATTCGACACGGGATGTTCTGTTTCAGTACGACCTCAACCAGTTCCATGAACTGAGTGAAGGACCTTCATTTTTAAAGTTATTTAATAAGTAGCTTAATTAAGCCTTTCTACCCATTCTCCCAAGATCTATTGGCATTATTGAAAAGCAAAGTTTATCAAATATCTAACTAAGGATGTAGTTAACCTTATTAAATATTGATTAGAATTGTTCTGTAATATTACTGAATTTGTAAGATCTTTAGCAAAGATTTTTGAGCAATTTATAAATGTAGAGCAAATGTTTCTGTTTACTGCACTTTTTGTAATTGAAGGTGATAAATTCTCAAGCCATGATTATTGGCTTCCATGCACTGCAATATTTACCCACAATTCTAGACATTTTCCATTTTTGTGGAAGAGTTGCTGTTACCTTAATTATAAATGCAATTGTGTGGTTAATGAGAGCTAATGCTAGTAGTTAACCTTTTAAAGTGGATTGGCTACAGTTGAGGGAGAAATCTCTTTTAATATAAATCACATCATTCCTTAACTGCCTTGCTTGGAAAGAGATTGAAACCTTTTTTTTAAAGCACCATTTAGCATCCTAAGCTTCCTGAGGGTAGAGATTGTATCTCTTTGTGTCTGCACAATGGCTAGCACATGTCAGCATTTGACAATTGTTAAATGATAACAAGTGTGCCCCAATCAAAACATTTTTCCTGGGTTGTTTTGTTAAATTTATAAAGTAAGCCAAGCCTTACGGTTAACATTCTCCTCTACAACCAAGTATTAAAGCCACATTTAAAAAGACCACATGAAATGCTGATTCTAATTGTGTGTAGGTCTTGAGGATTAAGCACACAAATTTCACAAACCTCTGTTTGAGTAAACAAACTCAGCCTTCTGTAAATATACATGCAAGTTTGGAAACAGTAATACTGTACCTATAAATATATGCTGTCTGTTTTGTGTACAGTATGTAAAAACTCCTTTTCTGCCACACTAAAAATGCAAGCCATTTATGGGAATCCTAAAACTAGTATTGAACTAAAACTTTGCTAATGATCTTTATTAGAGGATCATCCAACTTTTCACTTACCTTGGGTTTTCTTTTCAATTCACTCTTACAGTAGTCTGCTTATTTCCAGCTGTTTATTTTATCAAGTCCTGAATTTAAAAAAAAATATTTTGATTCATTTTGTAAATACAAGCTGTACAAAAAAGAGAGATTTAATGTTGTCTTTTAAATACTCCAATTTTCATTCTAATATGAATGTTGTTATATTGTACTTAGAAACTGTACCTTTAATATTACATTACCTTTATTAAAAGTGCATTGAACACATCAATTTTAGATGTGCTTTATGTACGTTATCCTATAATAAAACTTCAGCTTCTAATGGAAAACTTGCCTTGTTTTTCTTTTTTCTGGGTTATTGAATTGGACTGTACATAGTTTCCTAGCTTACATCTTGTCTCTAGTGAAGGGTCTAGGAGAGACTCGGTAAGTGTGGTCCAGACTAGCAGCACGGCATCTCCTGCGACTTTGTTGGAACTGCAGAATCCCAGCACCACCCAGACCTACTAAATCAATCTCCATTTTTATAGGATCCCAGGTGATCTGTATGCACATTAAAGTGTGAGAAGCACTGGTGTATACTACAGCACTTTTTTTTTTTTTGAGACGGAATTTCGCTCTTGTTGCACAGGCTGGAGCCCAATGGCGCGAGATCTCCGCTCTCCGCAACCTCCCCCTCCCAGGTTCAAGCAATTCTCCTGCCTCAGCCTCCCAAGTAGCTGGGATTACAGACATGCACCACCACGCCCGGCTAATTTTGTATTTTTAGTAGAGACGGGGTTTCTCCATGTTGAGGCTGGTCTTGAACTCCTGACCTCAGGTGATCCACCAGCCTCAGCCTTCCAAAGTGCTGGGATTACAGGCGTGAGCCACCGCACCCGGCTTTTTTTTTTTTTTTTGGAGATGGAGTCTCACCCTGTCACCGGGCTGGAGTGCAGTGGTGCGATCTTGGCTCACTGCAACCCCTGCCTCCCAGGTCCAAGCGATTCTCCTGCCTCAGCCTCCCGAGTAGCTGGGACTACAGACACGTGCCACCACACCCGGCTAAGTTTTGTACTTTTAGTAGAGATGGGGTTTCAACATGTTGGTCAGGCTGGTCTCAAACTCCTGACTTCATGATCCGCCCATCTCGGCCTTCCAAAAGTGCTGGGATTACAGGCATGAGCCACTGCGCCTGGCCAGTGTAGCACTTTTTAAAAAATTATTGGCCAGGCACTTTTTAAAAAATTATTGGCTGGGCGTAGTGGCTCACACCTGTAATCCCAGCACTTTGGGAGGCCAAGATGGGCAAATCACGAGGTCGAGAGTTCGAGACCAGCCTGACCAACATGGTGAAACCCTGTCTCTACTAAAAATACAAAATTTAGCCAGGCTGGTGGCACGCACCTGTAGTCCCAGCTACTCGGGAGGCTGAGACAGGAGAATCGCTTGGACCTGGGAGGCAGAGGTTGCAGTGAGCCAAGATCACGCCACTGCACTCCAGCCTGGTGACAAAGCAAGACTCTGCCTCAAAAAAAAAAAAAAAAATTATTTGCTGCCATTTTGCAGGGAAAATAATGTTTAAAAGGATCAAGCAACCCTTTTGATCAGAGAAGGCAAAGAAAAAGGTATTAACTTGTGAGATAACACCCACTGATTGACACTCTTGGAAATGCAGAACTGAGAATTCTGAAGTTGCTTCCTGTCTCAAAGGAAAAGGGTGCCATGACTGATTAGTCCTATCTTCCCTGAGTGCAGAAGGAGAGAAATCCTGAATGCATAGATTTTGTCATTTTTGCTTTAGAAATCATTAAAATTGAATTGTAGAAATGTTGCCAAAGACTTTTACTAGAGTCTCTGACTACCTGCAGTGTCATGGCCCCACTCCCACCCTTTCTTTTGAGTAAATTACTTACGGGTTAACCATAAATTTAGCATCAGCTAAGTATTACACCATTTTAATGGTGCAAAAACCTTGTCATCAATTATTTTCAACGTAATATCAAGGACATTCAAATTATAAAATACTCTGAAGTCAGAATAAAGGCAACTGAGCTGGCATTTTCCTCCACATACCATAATGCCTAAGCATCCCCTGCACTCAGTAGCATTCAATAAATATCTGAATTATTCCCCAAAGTTGCTGCAAGTAGTAAACAATCCCTAATCCTGCTTTTATTTTCAACTACCTCAGAAAAAAAATAATATTATGCATGTGAAATCTTTGTAGACCATCAAGTTCTACATAATTATAAACACTACACTTTCCAGTGTCTGCAGAAATTCAGAGTTAATGAAAACAGAGTTTAAAATATGAAATCTGTCACCTCTAGATCTCTGCCCAAACTCATGCCTAAACTCCTTTTGCTAAAAATAATGATTTACAGCCACCTCTTTATCCTGGATTAGCTTGCTCAGTTTCAAAAAGGGTAAATGGGAATATAGAAGAGACTTCTTAAAATTCTGTTCCTGATGATCTCACAGGAAAAGCAGAAAGGATAACAAATGTCAGGTTATTAAAAAGTCTAGGAAAGAAAGCAAAAGTAATAACCATAGAATGGTCAGTAAGACATGACCTCAAGAATGTCTTAGTTGCTACTGTTACTACTAAACTTTTCTTCATGAGAGGCAAGAGGAAGTAAGGGGCAAGTCTAGCCCCTCAAAAGCAGACTTCACATCTAACATGCATTTGTACCAAATGGGCAGGTGCAGAGGCCTCAGTTTCTCCTAACAGGTCTGTGAAAACACCGAGCCACATGCATGGTGGTAGGAAAGATAGCTGCTGCTGTGCTGAGATGCAGTTAAGCACCTTGGCTTCCTCTTTTGAACAAGAAATTGAAGATAGGGCCCAGTGGTGTTCAAAACCATGGTCTAAAAGAGGTTATTAATGTCATGTAAGTCATCAGAGACAGGAAGAAAAAAGATATTTCCATGCTTAAGGGATTTCGGGAACTTGAGGATAAGAAGGGAATGTTTGGTCAAGAGAACCCCCCTAGATTCCAGCAGAATCACACTGATCGCTCCCCTACTGCTTCTACTCCCCGCCCCCAGCTTTTGAAGCAAGCCTGGACTCCCACTGGTGGCAGAAGCCTCACTCTAGGAGATTAACAGGAGCTGTCTCCTTTCACTGTGCCACCAGTGGTGAGCTAAAGAAAACTCTTGGCTTTTTTCTAATGTCATTTATCTCTCATGTTGGAAAGAGAGAAACCAGTCTTCCTGTATTTAATTTGATTCTAGATTTTTTTCTCCTTGGGAGGGGAAATGTCTACTCCAGTATAATATAGTTATCTCTCAGTAATCCATTTGTTATTTACCCACTTGATAGACTTCTCAAACAATATTTTTAATTCCAGGATAACTTCCCTTTTGTGGAGAAGAAGCTATATCATCTATCAATTGTTCTTTGCTTGAAGGACAAAAATTAACTTTAATATTAGCCTCGCCCAAAATCTATTATAATGACTTCCTCACAAGCCCCATACCCACCCCGTCTACCATTCTCTCTCTACCTTCTGATAAAACACACACTGCATTCTAAAGACAAATACAATTTTTAAATTATTCTACTTGGAATTATCTCTGTTATCAACTTCTCTCTGTAGAACACTTACACACTATAAAAGACCATCTTTCAAGTGAACAATGATTTCTGGGGTTTTTTTCAGCCCAAGGGCCACATAATACAGAACATATCTAAATATATTTTAGAAAATATTATATTCTGAGTAGAAAAAAATCGAACACTTTAGCCATTCTGTTCTTACATAGCATATCCTGGGCCAGAGTACTTTGCTGGTTTTTGGCATTAATGATGATTCCCTCTCCACTTGAAACACCATTTATTGCTGAAAGGCCTGATTTGAACAAACTGCGATTAGCAACAATATTTTCCCCAAAAGTTTCTGAATCAATTACTAGATTGAAACCTTTTTGCTAGAGGGCTATTTCTGGATTCTCATTTTGAAAATACCTTATGGATGATTGTAAATTCATGAGGCAATTCCCTGAGTGAAGCAGTTACCAAGCTGTAAAGTATTCCAAGGCCAAGTTCACCCCAAATCAAGCAAAGGAAGCTCATAAGCTGAGGGGTAGAAAAATGACTTATTACTGATTAAAAAAAAAAAAAAAGATGATCTTGCACATTTCTGTCTTGACTTGGTCCCCAAGAAGAAATGAACACCTAGTAACCTAGTAACAACTATGATAACTTTGCTTAGTCAATGTTTGCAGTTTTTACAGTTCTTTTTGAAATTCTGGTCCAATTAAACATGTTGTAAACTCAAAGAAGTACATACTGTTATAAACTCTTTCAAAATTAAATTGGCTTCTCATTCAACTTCTGGGTTTGTTTGTTCCCCAGTTTACCAGAAATGGAAAACCACATCTTTCTTCTGCTTAAAAATCCACAGAATAAAATGGTGCAATTGCTGTGGGAAACAATCTGACAGTTTTCTAAAAGTTAAACATAGGCTGGGCATGATGATCACACCTGTAATCCCAGCACTTTGGGAGGCCAAGGGGAGGATCACCTGAGGCCAGGAGTTTGAAACCAGCGTCAGCAACATAGAAAAAAAAGTTAAACATAAATTTACCATACAACAATTCCACTCCTAGTTATCTGCTCCAGGGAAATAAAAGTGCAAAGTTCACACAAAGACTTGTACATATAAAATGTTCACATAAATGTTGTATACACAAATGTTGCCCTCAGCAACATTATTCAGAAAAGCCAAAAAGTAGAAACCATCTAAGTGTTCATCAAATGTTGAAGGGATAAACAAAATGGGCATATCCATAAATGAGTTACTATTGCACAACAGAAAGGAATACTAATACATGCTACAACATGGATGATCCTTAAAACATTATGCTAAGAATCCAGACACAAAAGACAACGTATTGTATGATTTCATTAAATGAAATGTCCAGAAAAGGCAAACCTATAGAGACAGAAAGTAGATTAATGGTTGCCTGGGGCTGGAAAGAGGGACTGATTACAAATGGGCACACAGGATTTGGGGGTTAATGGAAATGTTCCAAAACTTTATCATGTTGATGGTTGTGAAACTTCACACATTTACTGAAAGTCACCTAATGGTACAATTAAAATGAATGAATTTTATGGTATGTAGCTTATAACTCAAGCTATTTAAAACACACATACACAAACATATACACACACAGATTCCCCATAATGCAGAGAATACAGTCCAAAATCTCTAGCATGGCAATGAAGACCATCTCTAGTCTGCTTCACCATTTCCGGTCCAACAACCTTCATTTCCCCAACACAGCGATACAACAGCTTTTCCTCTTCCCCAGAATATGTGGAGCTGTTCACACTTCTGTGCTTTTTTTTTCCATACCTTAAAACCCACAGCCCCTTTTCTACCTAGTGAACTCCTACTCATCCTTCAAGACCCAAAATAAACTCCTCTGAAGTAATCTCTAAATTATCTCCATCAGAATGAATTTCTTACTCATTTGTGGTCCCATGGAATCTTCGATATATATGTATACCATTTCCTTTTTTTTTTTTTTTTTTTTTTTTTTTTTGTGACTGATTTCGCTCTTGTTGTCCAGGCTGGAGCGCAATGGCACGATCTCGGCTCAGTGCAACCTATACCTCCCGGGTTCAAGCAATTCTCCTGCCTCAGCCTCCCAAGTAGCTAGGATTACAGGCATGCGCCACCACGTCAGACTAATTTTGTATTTTTAGTAGAGATGGGGTTTCTCCGTGTTGGTCAGGCTGGTCTCGAACACCCAACCTCAGGTGATCCACCCACCTCGGCCTCCCAAAGTGCTGGGATTACAGGCGTGAGGTACCGTGCCCGGCCCACCATTTCTTCTTTGCATTATAAGTGGTTGTACAGTGCCATCTCCACTGTGTTTTGTTCATCTTTGATTTTTCTTTCAGAAAAATTATATACTAATAGCTAGTATTTGTTGAACATTTGCTCTTTGCAATGCACTTTTTATACATATTACTTCTAGTCCTCACAATTCTGTAGGTGAGGTATCACTGCCTCCATTAACCAGATGAAGAAACTGAGACTCAGAGGACACACGACATGCCTAGGATCACACTGCCAGTAGACAGAAAAACTGAGACGCAAACCTGAGATAGATATCTATTGGAATCCAGAAGTCCATGTTCTTGCCACTAAGCTTCTTGTGGTTTACAAAACAGAAAAGAAAGGATGCATACATTTATTGTATTTTGTTACTCCGCTGGGGCTGCTATGACAATTCCATAGCCTGGGAGGCTTAAACAACAGACATTTATTTTCTTACAGTTCGGGAGGCTTGGAAGTCCAGATCCAGCTGCCAGCCAGTTTGATTCCTGGTGAGAACTCTGTTTCTAGCTTGCAGATGGCTACCTTTTTGCTGTGTCTTCACTTGGGGGAGAGAGTGAGCTGTGGTTTCTCTTTTTCTGACAAGGGCATGAACTCCATCATTGGGGCTGCAACTTTGTGTCTTAATCTAAACCTACTTACCTCCTAAAGATACCACCTCCAAATACCATTAGGATTCCTTGTAGTAAACAAAAATTATAGGAGGCCATTAGGCTCCTATGACATATGAATTACATATTCATATAACATAGGAATTTTGGGAAGATGCACAATGCACACCTTGGCAAGAATTATGAGACCTGAGTTTTTTTTTTTTTTTTTTTTTTTTTTTGGAAAGGGGGCCCCCCGTTACCCCGGCTGGAGTGCGGTGGTGCGATCTCGGCTCACTGCAAGCTCCGCCTCCCGGGTTCATGCCATTCTCCTGCCTCAGCCTCTCCGAGTAGCTGGGACTAGAGGCGCCCGCCACCACGCCCGGCTAATTTTTTGTATTTTCAGTAGAGACGGGGTTTCACCGTGGTCTCGATCTCCTGACCTCGTGATCCGCCCGCCTCGGCCTCCCAAAGTGCTGGGATTACAAGCGTGAGCCACCGCGCCCGGCCGAGACCTGAGTTTTAGTATCAGTTTTATCACTGATCATGTGATGTAGAAAAAGTCACTTGACAATCTTGAAACGAGCCCATTTCCTTGTAAGGAAAACAAGAGGGTTGGATTAGATAATCTCCAAATGGTGTTCTGATTCTAAAAATTCTGATTCTGTGTGCTATCTTGCAACCACAGAAACTCAGATATACCAGTTCAGAGCATAGTGTTTGGTGATGATCTGAAATCTCAACACAGAGCTGTATGGTGATGCTACCATATCACACTACCACGGCCAAGTACCTCCCAGCAGCATAAGCTCTTGAACAATTAGAGCAGTTCCTTCAGGCCAGGTCAGGTGTCCCCAACTGTCCCTGACTGCATGCTTTGCAAGACAGTACCCAACACATGAACTTTTACACTGCCTTTGTCCTACACAAGCCATCCACATCACTTACCTAATAAGAAATACTATCTGCAGCCAGGCATGGTGGCTCACACCTGTAATCCCAGCACTTTGGGAGGCCGAGGTGGGCGGATCACAAGATCAGGAGTTCGAGACCAGCCTAACCAACATGGTGAAAACCTGTCTCTACTAAAAATACAAAAATTAGCCGGGCGTGGTGGCGGGCACCTGTTATCCCAGCTACTCAGGAGGCTGAGGCAGGAGAATCGCTTGAACCCGAGAGGCAGAGGTTGCAATGAGCCGAGATCGCAGCACTACACTCCAGTCTGGGCGACAGAGGGAGACTCCATCTCAAAAAAAATAAAAAAGAAAAAGAAAAAGAAAAAAAGAAATGCTATCTGCACAGTGCCAGGCATTGTACTGGTTCATTTTTTTAAGCATTCACAAACACTGTCTCCTAACTGGCCTCCTCCCTTCAATTAATTCCATAGGTTGCCAGGTGAACTTTCCTGAAGCACAGCCAGCCAGTTCTGATTGTGTCATTATGTAAGCTTTTTTGCTTGTTTCCTAGCGTTTTATTTCCTATACAATAAAGTCAAACTTCCTTAGTCTGGCTTATAAAATCCTCCGTGTTCTAGCTTCAACCAGTTTTTCCAACCCCTTTTCCTCTACTACTCTTCAGAGACCTTGCATTCCAGGCAAAATAAACTACCTATGGTTTCCTGTAGCATATTTTTTATATTAACATAATTTCTAACAATACTCTAAATCATTCTAAAACGTCAGCCAGGTGTAGTGGCTCACACCTGTAATCCCAGCACTTAGGGAGGCCAAGGTGGGCAGATCACTTGAGGTCAGGAGTTAAAGACCACCCTGGCAAACCCCATCTCTACTAAAAAAAAAATACAAAAATTAGCCAAGTGTGGTGGCGTGCACTTGTAGTCCCAGCTGCTAGGGAGACTGACGCAGGAGAATCACTTGAACCCGGGAGGCAGAAGTTGCAGTGAGCTGAGATCGCACCACTGCACTCCAGTCTGGAAGACTGTCTTAAAATAAAATGTGGAACATCCTTCCCTAATAGCACACACTAGATTCTGTTTATGCAATGGGTTTATGCAGTTCCTTGTATTAAACAAAAATTACAGGAGGCCATTGTTTTGAACTTCTGCACTAGACCCCAAGAGACCAGACTAAAATAAAAATGGAATCACTCATGCTCACCACACCGAAACTGAGTTATCTGGCCCTCCAAGAAATCAGGAGACAGAGATAACAGGCCAGTTTCAATTTTCAATCGGCAAGATAATGAATTTCCTCTGTTTTAGTCCCTATGGCAAAAAGTAACTTGAAGTAACCTGATGTTAACCAGTTATCTATTGTTCTGTCTGTCTCCACCTTACCAGGAAAGTAACTTTGAAATGATCAATCTGCTTTTTGTTCTTTGTTTCTGCTTTCTACAGCCCTTTTTTCTGTCCGTAAAGCCAACCTCCTCTGTTCCACTCATTGGGACACTCATTCCATTTTATGGAACGAAGTGTTGCCTGATTCTAGAATCGCAATAAGGCCAACTGAGATCTTTAGATGTGTCAAATTTTTGTCTTTTGACACTTGTGCTGGTCTGCCCAGAACGCCCTTTCTCTTCATTCCACATACCCACATTCTTCAAATGAGCACACATGGCAGGTGCTCAGTGCAGTAACCGACATGTAAGTACTCAAAACTATTCAAAGCTGCGTTTTGCCCCTGACACTAGCTATTCCTCTCCCTCTAACCTCAATCTTTTCTATACACCTTCCTTATGTAGCTTATTACTTTCTATTGTATTTAATGTAAATGTCTTAGCTTGCCAGAAATCCAAAGCACTGGAAAAATCAGTATTCAGTCTTAATCCATGTGTACCCAGCACCAAGCACAAAGTACTCTGTTTATGGTCAATAAATCTTTCCGTAATGGATGAGAATAAAACTAGTGTTTGAACCAGAACGGCCTCTGGTAGAAACTCACAGCTAAAACTGGATGGGGAGTGGAGCGGAGGTGAAGGAGCACTTAATGAGGCCCTACTATGTGCCAGGTACTGTGCAGAGCACAGCTTCTTCCTTTGTTTCATTTAATCCTTTCCAAAAAACTGTATGAAGCAGCAGTAACAATCTCATCTCCATTTTACATATGAGGAGTTTGGGTTAGGGAAGTCAGGAAACTTGCCTGAGGTCACAACCAAGTATGTTTGGGTCTTTCCAGTACTGCACTTGTCGCTTGTCCTCCTTCCAATTTATCACTCCCCTCCACTCCCCGACGAAGGTCGAGGACTTTCTAGGAAAACACGCAGTCTCCAACCACCTCCGCCTGGCGAGCCCAGTCTCGCCCTTCGCTGCCAGAACCACAGGGAGCGCGCCTGGCGGGAGGAAAGAATGGGAGCAGCCGTCAAGACGCAAGATCCCACCCACTATGTCGTTGGTGACGTCATCACGCAGGGCCGAGTCGGCGCGGCCACATCCTTTAAATATGGTCTTTCCCGGGCGCGCGCGACAATGTGAGGAGTGGGGTGGAGCGTGGTGTGTGGTGTGTGGCTGCGGCCTGGGCAAGAGCCGCCGCGGACCATGAGGTGGGCGGAAAGGCTGTGTTGCAGCCGAGACGCGGACGGGAGGGCGCTGCCGGGCCCGCGGGCGTGCTCATGCAGGGGCGGGAGGAGGGAACATGGCGGCCGGGCCAGGACCCTTTGCTCTTGGCTCTGTGCGGCTCCTACCCCTGCTTTGCTTGCCCTTTTACTGCATTTCTAGAACCTTGTTTCCCCTCTCCTTGCGTTCCCTTTCCCTCAGCCGTTTCTTTTGCCTTCATCGACTCTTCCCCCCAGCTCCACACTGGGTCGAAGTGTGACAGGTAGATTAAGTGGGAGCCGGTCGGGCCCGTCCGGTGCCAAGAGACCGACTCCTAAATTTGATTAGGTTCTCGCATGTCACTTTATCAGTCTGCCTGGGGTCACAGGAGAAGTACTGAACATGAGAGATCAAGCCTGATTTGTAGTCCTGATGATGTCTGTAAGTGATCTTGTGAAATGTCACTTAAGTTGACCTCAGTCTCCTCAAATGTGAGGTTCTCTGTGAAAGGCCTAAGATTCCTGATACCGAGGTAGCTTTTGTCATGCAGTGCCTGCCAGAATCTGCCCCATAACAAAGCATGGTCGGGAAAACAAAAGCAAGATTTATTTTGGCAGTAAGGGAATGGAAAACTGAGTTGACTTCCCGTTCCATGCCATCAAGTGGCCTAGTATGTAAGCAATGAGAACACCATTCTGTTTCACCTCTTATTTCCATAGTGAGTGTCCTAAGAGTAACACTCCCGGCGTAGATTAAATGGAAAAGGGCTCGTCCTGTATCGTCATTGCTGCTCTGCTACGAAGAACCTTGGGTCTGCTGTATTCTGTTTTAGGTGCCACAGTCTGTTGACGGTAGCTGTTTAGGGAAAGATTCTTCCTCACCTAACAGCACGTGGCCTAGCCAATCACTTGCTTTTGGTCTTGGCCTTTTGTTTTTCCTCAGCTGAGTAAGTTCTGGAGGGATCCTGCCTCTATTGGAACCTTCGCAGCCAGGCAGCTGTGAACTGTGAGCTAGAGTGAAGCAGAAATCTAGGAAGATGAGCTCCAAGATGGTCATAAGTGAATCAGGACTGAATTGGTGAGTTGTAGCCACTTTGTAATCCACTGAAGAGGAGTGTGGTGGGGCTGATGGTTGACATAAGAAAATAGATTTCTGGCATAGAGAGATTTGAAGGAAACAGAAAATACAAGTTTAGGGTCTCAGAATTTACCCTATCCTCATCTTCACATACTGAACGCTAGAGTTATGGCTGACTGCACTTCCACTCCTGTAGTGGAACAACACAGTTCAGCACTCAAATTATTTTTAGGTATAATTCGGTCAGGTACTTATTGTTGGTCTCCTGTGAAGGAGAGATACTGGAATTTTCTTGAGTCCAAGAACCTTGCCCATTTCCATACAAGTAATAAAGACCCTCTTTAAGAATAGACATGCTTTTTGTTATATTGAAATCTATATCAAATGATATAAATGCATAGACTGTATTTTAAAAGTATATGAGAACTTTGCAAATAGAGAGCCTGGTTAAATAATATAGTGGTTTTGTAGACATCTAGTTAATACATGTGCTGCTTTAGTTCGTTTTAACACACATTTACTAAGCCAGCCAAGGAGGATCAAATATTATAAATGGTTACAGAGTATTAAAATAGTACCTGACTCAGAATATTAAGTCAGTATGTTCAGTGAGTATTTGTTTATTGCTTACAACACTCCCATCCCCAGGGAGCTCACAATCCCTGAGACCCTTGACTTTGTTTTTATATGATGTGCAGAAACTTAAGAATTTATTGAGATGTCACAGATACAATACCACGACAAGGTAATAAGAAACTATACTGGTACATAGCAAATAAGACATTCTAATTTTACCATTAATACCTTAATATAGTTTTTTGGATAAATGCCTTTGAGAACAGTTAAAAAAGGAAAAGAGTATGGAGCAAATATGCTAGAATTTCCTATCTGGGCACTAGGACACCCAGAAGTTGCCATTTGATTAGATAAGAGGTTTGCACATTTGCATTCCTTGCCAGTGCTATAAAGTATGCATTCAGATGTAGCACAGATGCTTTTATATACCACCGGCATTGTGGAACTAGTTGTGGTTTTAGAACCTTTGCACAATATTGTAGCCCTTGGAATTACCCTTTTCCACAGAATTTTACTGACCTTTGTCCTCCCTAGATTAATGGATTCAGTGTTTTCAAATTTTTAATTCCTTCATTCAAATAGCATTTTTGGAGGGGGTAAGAAGGTATGAAATTATAAGTTACAATTGTGCCATTATGTGTCTTAGTCTAGCATGAGATTTTGAATTGTCAAATGTAAATACATTACTTTGTTTCACAGGGATATTTCCCCAAAAAATGGCCTGAAGACATTTTTCTCTCGAGAAAATTATAAAGATCATTCCATGGCTCCAAGTTTAAAAGAACTGTGTGTTTTATCCAACAGGTAATATGTTTATTTGGTTATTTATTTCCATATTTGATTGTCGTTTTTCTGATAGTTGAAGTTTTATGTGTATCTCTAGTATTAAACATTCAAATTATAGAAATGTTTAAAATAAAACAACTTTTAACACTGGTATTATCTTTTCAGACCTTCAGTCCTTTCCCCACACATGAACTGCAAAACAATTTTATAGTATTTTATAATACTATGCTAAACTATCCCAATATTTTTATAATACTATACCAATATAGTATAATACTATAGAAACATTTATACCAATAAATGTTTTAGTATAGTACCAATATTATACTAATAATTGTTTAGTATAGTACTAAATAGTATACTATTTATAACATGTACACACACACATACATATACAGGTATATAATACAAAATGGGATTATGCTAAAAATATACTATAAAACTGTTTTGCAGTTATCTATCATTTAAAGTCATATTTTGAGTATCTTTTCATGCCCCAACATTTAGTTCAATCTTAAGGGTTGCATATTACCTCACTATATAGCTTGTAGATGTACTTTTAATTCATTTAGCTAGTCCTGTGTTGCAAAACATTGTTTCCTTTTTTCTTTTTTTTTTTTTTTTGGTAATTAAAAACGATATTGGTGAATTTTTATAGTTATTTCTGTAAGATATACTCACGGAAATCGAATTGTTTGGTCAGACAATATGTACAGTTTATATTTTAATAGATAATGCCAAATTGCTAAAGGTTTTTTTCCTCTCTGATACTTAATGACTATTAAGTGATACTTTTTACTTCTTAACTGCCAACTTGCCTGTAGTAGCTCTTCTTTCCTTTTTGATCGAATATTTCTACTCTGTTGTTGATGAATCCGGAAACCAAGTAATTGAGTTTACTAGAAAAATGTATAAATACACCAAATGAGGAATTAGGAAACTCCCCCAGGGCAGCTCAACATTTACTTTCTTCATTTCTCCTTTTACAGTGGAGGAAGTGTATCTCCCCCATCTTTTCCTGCTTTCTCAGTTATCTTTTCTGTCCGTTGTCCCCTCTTACTCCTCTATCTTTGTTCTCTCCCATTTTCAGTCATCTTGATTACTTTTTGGTTTTTCTTTTGTTTTTTGAGAGACATGGTCTTGCTATGTTGCCCAGGCTGATCTTGAACTCCTGGCTTCAAGTGATTCTCCAACTTGGCCTCCCAAAGTGCTGGGGTTACAGCCAGGAGCCACTCTGCCTGGCCAACTTAATCAGTATTTGAACATGCTTAAGTTTTCCTGTTTTAAATAATCCGTGGACTCCACATTTTCTCCTGATTACTTTCTTTTTTTTTTTTTTTTAATTTTATTTTTTATTATTATACTTTAGGTTTTAGGGTACATGTGCACAATGTGCAGGTTTGTTACATATGTATCCATGTGCC